>NC_089502.1:144479987-144559987 GCF_036850765.1 Saccopteryx bilineata | reverse complement strand
GTTCCCATGGAAATACTGGTTAGTTTGTTGATTTAAATTTACTTGTTCTTTATGTTAAATATTGTATTTGTTCCCGTTTTTTTACTTTAAAATAAGGTATGTGCAGTGTGCATAGGGATTTGTTCATAGTTTTTTTTATAGTCCGGCCCTCCAATGGTCTGAGGGACAGTGAACTGGCCCCCTGTGTAAAAAGTTTGGGGACCCCTGCTTTAACGTGATTTAAGCCAAAGATGAAGTTCCTCTTGTGAAAAGATACCAGTCTGGAGAAAGGAAAAAAAAAAGAAAAAAGAAAGAAAAAAAAAAAAGGGCAATTGATTTAAACTAAACCCTGAACATACCTCTCCTCTCACTTGGGAATAAAAGAGACATGATACAGAGTAGACACCAGTATGGACAGAAGAATACGGATGTTCTCTCTACGGAAGGGGGCTGGCTGCCTCTCACCTAACCGACCTCAGCCGTCATCAAGACCGGCAGCTGAGGATGTTTTAACCCAAAGGGAGGCTGATCACACCGGCTGCTTCTTATGAACGGAATACACATTCCGCCAAGCAGTTAAGTTGCAGACAAGACTCAGTGCTCCGGGTTCGAGGCACGAAAGCACCGTGTTCTGCAGCGTTCTGTAGCAGACCCCGGCCCGTTCTGAAAGCAGTGAGCACGGGCAGTTAGGAAGCAGTCAGTCGGTCCTCGCTGTCCAGAGAGCAGGAGGTTTCCACAAATTACTACAAAGAAAGCAACGCTGGAAAGGCTAAGTTCAATAAAGAAAAAAATTAAAACCGTACACGCTGATCATTTGTCTCCATGCCAAGCCCCTCCCCCAAACACATACACACACACACACACACACACACACACACGCAAAAACCCCATTTCCGATAATGCCGAAATCGATTCACTTGATGATTTAATAGCACTCGTAACCCTCTCCTCTCTGACCACTTCCTGTGGTGGCAATGGGTCACTTATCCACTATTTTTTTTTTCCTATTTTCAGATTTGGGTAAAAAATTAGCCAGGTGGCTGGTGTGAGGGCCACGTGTGTCGTCTGTTCAGCATGGTTTTCTTCAGGAAAAAAATAAGTGCAGACGTGGGGAAACCATTTCTCCACCGGGCAAAACTATGTCAAGACACCTGCACAAGGGCACTGCCATCGCCATGAAAAACCAATTCTCATTAAACCCCTGCAAAGGAAAAGAAAGAAAGAAAGAAAGAAAGAGAGAGAGAGAGAGAGAGAGAGAGAGAGAGAGAGAGGAAGGAAGGAAGGAAGGAAGGAAGGAAGGAAAGGAAAGAGAAATGAGGAAGGGAGGAAGGAAGGGAAAAAGGAAGGAAGGAAGGAAGGAAGGAAGGAAGGAAGGAAGGAAGGAAGGAAGGAAGGAAGGAAGGAGAAAAAGAAAAGAAAGAGAAATATAAATATTTCTCATCTGAATGCAGTGATTTAAAACGGAGGAAGTAATTTTCCACTTTCTTTAACTGGCCCTCGTTAATTTCTTCCACGTGAAGGATCAGACCCTGCAAACTGGCCCTGTGTTATAGAGAGGTGCCTGCCCACCGGGTGGTCACAAGCAGGTCTGCAGGGGTTTGTAAACAAAACAGTAAAGAAAATCGACAAATAACGACGCAGGAATAATAACCGGTGTCCTGTGTGCCCACCTACTCTTCCCAACAACTGTGAATTCCGGTTCACTTCCATTTTCCTGGGTAATATACTACTGAACTTGGGATTTGAAATTACACACACACACACACACACACACACACACACACACACACGAAGAGCTTCCTGAAATTCTTATTTTCTTCATTTGGGGACACATTTTTGCAATGCTGATTTTTCTTTCTTCTTTTTAAAATCAGGGCTGGAGGCCGGAAGCATGGGCTGTTAGCCCACCGCACCTCCCCCAAAGTTCTGCTCTAGGGACAGAGAGGCCCGGGTACCATGACCCCTTTCGGAATCGCTGTCCATCACTTCCCACACCCAACCCTTCACTGCACACTCCTCCGGCCTGCAGCTGCCCCCACCAAAAATGCAGATTTCTGTGCAATTTCTGCAATTTGCACCGATGAGGAAAGGCCCGGTGTCTGGTGATGTCCCCGGGCTCGGCCCCGGCTCCAGGGGAAAAAAAAACCAAGAAGCTTCTCGCCCCGAAGAACCAGAACCGGGCGGCTGTGTGAGCAGCTGACGCGGCTCCATCCGGATTCCAAGTCAGGTCTTTGTTCGCCGGTTGGTCATCCGGCCGCCAGCCGGAGGGGGGAACCTGCCCCACATGCCTGAGGGAGGCCTGCGCCTCCAGGGGCCTGCAGAACGCCCACACAAACCACAAATTCCGCTTCACCGGGGTAAGCAGGTCTCCCCAAACTTTCTTCTGTTCCCTCTCTACCCCCCCCCACCTCGACGTCCCCTCAAATAACGCCCAGCGCCATCTCCGCGGAGGAAGCTGGCTCGCACCAGCCCCCCGCCCTCCACGAGAGAACAGTTCCAAGGCAACGCGCTCTGCACGGTGGGGACCCCTTCCAAAAGCAGCCCAGGCGACCGCTGCCCCCTCCCCGAAACTGACCAAACCGAAAGAAAAATCACAGCAAAGCAAAAGAAGAATCCATACCACCACCTTGTGGACTCTGCTCGCAAGGACAGCAGCTGCTTATTGGTTCAGTCACACACACACAAACACACACAAACACACACATACGCGCGCGCGCGGCAACCCTCGCCCCCCAATTTAAGTTGGGGCCAAAAGACAGATTGCGATCGGCCGTCCTCGCGGACCCCAGACGCGCCCCGGGCACCGGGTGTGGGTCATGACGCGCGCACCCCGCGGTGGCGCAAGTAGCGAGCCAGGGCGCATGGCGGGGGCCACCCCCCCAGCAGCCCCCCGGACACCCGCCCCCCCAGGCTGCCTCCTCCCAGACCAGCCCCCGAAATAGCAGCCTGGTGGCTCAGAAAAGAAAGAGAGGCCCACACCTGCGGGGAGCTTCAGAGGAACGAGGCAGAAAAAAGGAAACCCGCAGCTCCCCACCCCCCTGCCCCCCAAAAAATCCACCGGGAGAGATGCACCAGACGTCCTCCGGGCCTTCGCCCACCCACCGGGCGGGACATCCGTTCCCACGGTGGTCCAGGCCAGGCCCCGGGGGCTGCGGGGGCCGGAGGGACCCGGGAGGCCGCGCCAGGCGCGCCGCGAAGAAAGGACGCTGTGTCTGGCGGCGAGCAGGCGCCGGCATGGAGCTCCGGGGCCCAGGACTGCGCGCGCCGCGCGGGGCCCCGAGCCGGTGGGGGAGGTGGGGGGGGCGCCAACCCAGGAGGCCATCCCGAAAACCCCGGGCAGAGGGAACCCAGCTTACCGCTTCTGCGCGGGGCCAAGGAGCCCGGGCCGGTTTGGGGGCGAGGGCGGAGAGGACGGGGATGTCCAGCAGACGGGGAAGCGAGTGCGCCCGGGGAGGCGGCGAACGTCCTGGAGCGCGAAGGGGGAGGGAACAGCCGCGAGGTGGGGGCGCGGGCGGGGACCTCGGCCCCTCCTCCTACCGGCAGCCCCGGACCCCCGCATCCTCTGCAGCCGAGCCGAGCTGAGCCGAGCGACACCTCCCCCTCCTCCTCCCCCTCCACCCCTACCCCCACCCCCACCCCTGCCCCCTCCCCCACCCCTGCGTTTCCGCAGGTCGGGCGCCTCCGCCGCGGCCTTGGAGAGGGGGCGGGACTCAAGTTCACTTGCTTTTTTTTTTTTTTTTTTTTTTTTTTTTTTCCTCGTGGTCTCACAGCCCCTCGCCCATCATCGCGCTGCTTCCCGCCCGCACGCTGCGGGCCTGGCAGATGTTCGCTCCCGGTTCTCCCGCTGGAGAGGGACGGGGCCGCCGGGGCCGAACCGCGCGGAACCAGAGACGGGGACACACAGTCTGCCCGGGAAAGCGTGGAGGGGGGCGATTAGAAGAAGCGCGGGACAGCGCGGAGCTTTGGGACAGGGGTTATTGGTCACGTTGCCCACGGCCGCGGGGGGTGGTCCACATTGTGGAACCGACTCCCCAGCCTCCAGCCCCCACCACGGCGGGAAGCGGGCGGGCCGTGCGCCCCGCGGGGGTTCTGCTCCCGGGGACCCGGGCTCAGTGTGAGCATCGGCGGGGAGGGGGGGGGGGCGCATCCCCAGAGACCCGGACTTGGGCGCCCGGCCGCCTGGCTCCGCAGCTTGCAACTTTTGAGTTTTCCAGAAAGGCGGGCAGCCCGGGATGGTGCTGTGTGACCCCCTCGGAACGGGTCCAGGCCAGATCCGGAGGCTCCCGAAGCAGGAACGCTCCTAAAAAACCACCAGCTCCGCTCCCCTTCCGCCGCCTGCCTCCCACCCCCGCGCCCCAGCCCACACGCACGGGAGGAGAAAGGGGGGAAGGTAGCCCGCTCCCCAGCTTTGCAGAAGCCGCCCTGAGCTACCTCGATTCCCTCTTCGCCCCGGGGGTCTCGGGCGCGCCCGGCTGGCTCCCCAGCAGCCCCCCACACCCCCACACCCCACCCCGGCCCGGTCCTCATCCGTCATGTGCGCTGTTTCGTTCATCACACAAGCCGTCCGTCTTGTTATCCCAGCCCAGCAGAGAAAGCAGGAAGGTGGAGGGGGTGGGGGGGTGGGGGGGAGGAGAGAGGATATCGCTTAATGCGAGCTCAGCCAAGACTGTTCGCCTTTTTCCCTCTCCGGTTAACCCCGAAGAGGCACCCCAGGTTGAGGGAGCTGCCAGCTTTCCTTACAGCGGGAGGGGGGGTGGGAGACGGAGGGGGGGGGGGCTCGGGCTGCTCACAGTTTGCAGAAGTCGTCCCGTCTCGTCCGCGCGCCTCCTCCAGCGCCGGGGTGCAGGGCAGCCTGCACACTGCGGCTGTGAGCCTTCCCCTCCTCGCCCGCCGCTCGTGCCTGTTTATTTGTATGAAGGGCGGCGCTGCTCCGTCAACAGCCCCGCACACGGCCCCACAGACTCGTCCACAGAGCTGACTGCAGCACAACGCGCTCCCCCGAACCGCCCAGGTCCCCCTGTCCCTTTCCAAGTCCGAACACACACACGCAACACCCCCCCCCCACACACACACACACAACCTTGCCTTGGAGAGAGGGGGGGTCAGCAGGCACGGAGCTTGCACAAGACACGCCGTCCGCGGACGTGGGTCCACGCTCCCTCCCACACCTCAGCAAGGCAGCGACAGCTGCGAGAAATGCCTGTCGAAATTTTGCAGAATAAAAAGCAGGGTAGGAAAAAAAAAAAAAAAAAGGCCAAAAGATGTCTGATGAATTCAAGCGCAAACGTTCGCTCACCACCGTCTTGGGCTACGCGGCGCATGCCAGTCCAAAGGTTTCAAAGGCTTTGAGGATCAATAACCCCGAAGAAGCACAAGTAGAATTAAAAAAAAAAAAAAAAAAAAAAAAAAAGGCTCCTACCTCTGCCGTCGAGAGCCCGTATCGCCTGAGTGACTGCTCTTTTTACGCATCCGGATTTTCCGGGGAGACCCCTCGCCAAGGTGCGATTCCGGGGAGGAGGACGCACGCCGCGCAGGCAGGGAGGCGGGCAGGCAGGCAGGCGCCCCGGGTTCTCCAATTCCCCGCTAGCGAGACTCGCTGCTCCGCAGGAACGCCAGGACCCCCCCCCCTCCCCAGACAGGGCCTTTGGCAAGGAGGTGCGTTGTTCGTGTCGTCAATCGTCTTTAGGGGTCAAGGCATTTAAGAAAAGAAAAGAAAAGCATCCCACGCGCGGACGCACGAGCTGAAAGAGAGCTCTGTGCGCAGAGACACGGAGGCCCCGCGGAGAGAGCCAGCCGGGGTCTGCGAGGAAACGGCGAGATTGAAGACCGGGGCCGCGAAGGCTCTCCTGCTTCCCCTGCGCGATTGGACCAGACCGAATGAAATTCCGGGAGCCGGCAGCCAATAGGTGTCCGCAGCCGGCCCCAGCGCCGCAGAAACGGCCGCCGCCGCGGCTCCGCCGGTGCAAAGAGCAGCTAATCCCAACGCAAACCAGCTGGAACGCAGAGCTGCTCCCGTGCGCCCCCGGCAGGGGGTGGGGGTGGAACAGGTGAGTGTCACCCGGGGCCACCGTGCCCGAGGAGGCTTGCTCCCAGGTCTCTCCGGATAACCCTGCACACCCACCGGACGCGGTGTTGCAAAATATTTGCAAACAACTCTAACTTTTTCAGATCACCTCTCCAACGGGGCCGGCCACGGGGAGCTAGCTACGCCTGATGATGGTCAGGTTGACCCATCAGTGACTCTCTCTCTCTCTCTCTCTCTCTCTCTGAGTTTTACGTAGGAAGCGGTAATATCCACCGTGGGAGGGAGCAAACTGGAAATAAAGATTTGCAAAGGACAAGGACCTCTCCTGTGCCCCCGGGGGTGGGTGGGATGCCCTTGGCTTGGTCTGGCTTTCTTGCACCGTGGCCGTCTTGCTCAATGAGATATCGGCAGGCACTGTGGCCAGGATAGGCCAGTGACTTCCAAATTTCCCTCTTGACTTTAAGGGGCCCAGGAGTCGGTCCTGCCCAGTGGACATCAGGTGGGCTAAAACGACCGGACGTTGCTGGTCGGGCCAGAGACAGAGTGGCATGAAGTGGCCAAATGTCTGAAGTCCCTCCTTGATACAGTAGGAGGTGACACAGTATGGTCTTGTGGCCGGCCATGCTTCTTCTAAAAGCAGGTGGCTGGGGTTCAGATAGCCTCAGTGTGCACTGAGAGATACCGTCTCCAGTTTCCGCCTCTGTGAGCCGGACACCGTAAAAGTCACCACCTCGGTGTTGCTGTGATAGGAGCCGTCTTAACCCAGGACTCACCAGGCACAGAGGTTTCAATGAGCGGCTGGCCTAGAGAAGGACAAAAAGTCGTGCCCCCCACCCACCCACCCACCCAAAGGTTGTGCTCAGGGGGCTTCTGCCTTCGGGAAGCAAACTGATTCTAATTTGGTGTGATTTAGATCACCGGGGATTTCTCACAAGGTTTAAGAGACAGACTCTTGGGGGAACAAGGCCAGTAATGGGGACGGTGACAGATGTTGAGAGTGGGGACCTTGTTTCCCATTGAGGGTCTGCCTTTGCTACTTTTGACTTGCTGGGAAGTCTATTCTGTTCTGCGTGCCTTAGAGCAGTGGTCCCCGACCCCCCGGGCCGCGGACCGGTACTGGTCCGTGGGCCATTTGGTACCGGGCCGCAGAGAAAGAATAAATAACTTACATGATTTCCGTTTTGTTTATATTTAACTCTGAATGATGTTTTATTTTTTAAAAAAGGACCAGATTCCCTCTGTTGCATCCGTCTAAGACTCGCTCTTGACGCTCGTCTCGGTCACGTGATACATTTATCCGTCCCACCCTAAAGGCCGGTCCGTGAAAATATTTTCTGACATTAAACCGGTCCGTGGCCCAAAAAAGGTTAGGGACCACTGCGTTAGAGAATAGATCTGTTCACAGCTGTCCCGTGGGTTTCTTGGGGTGATTAAATGAGATCATATACAATCAAACTCCCTTTCCTTAAAAGAGGCATAGACACTTCTGTATACACTTGTGTATATATTTAATATAGACTAAGTGTGTATTTTATAAGTACATATTTTCTTTTATTGGATAAATGTTTAAGATCCACTAAAAGAAGAGTATTGCGAATAAACATCACTCCTCTCCACAAATCTCTTGCAACTCTGTGACAAACATCAAAAGAGACACAAAAATAGACACACATACTTCCCAATGCCTCGTTCAGATACACAGCCTCAACTCCAACACAACAATTCACAGAAGTCTGGAAAGTGACTGGTTTTGTCAAAAATGTATTCATTGATTGACTTATATACATTTATCATTGAGCATTAAAAAAAAATGCAAAGGCATATAGTTCTAAGGGTTGAAAAGGCATTTGTAAGACACACCCACTTATTTCTGGAGAAGCATCCGGTCTAATGAACGAGGCAGCTGGTAGTGTGAGAAAAAACAGGATCATTGGAAGGTGTGTGGGTCCCGTGATGGAATGAACGGACCAGGGCTGAGAAAGAGACTGTGACAACCTCCCCTACCCCCCCCCCACACACACACACCACAGGGGTAGACATAGATGCCACCACCTGTGGGGGGAGGGGCTATGAGATGAGGAAGGTTTGGCATCAGAGGGGGCACAGTGTGTGAAGAGAAGAGAGGTTTGTCAGAGGGTCAATCGGTCTGGGCAAAAGAGGTCATTTATAAATACATGATGGCATCAATAAAGAAGCCAATTACGGCCTGACCAGGCTGTGGCACAGTGGATAGAGCGTCGGACTGGGACGCGGAGGACCCAGGTTCGAAACCCCGAGGTCGCCAGCTTTAGCGCGGGCTCACCAACTTGAGCGGGGGGTCACTCACTGGCTTGAGCGTGGGATTGTAGACATGACTCCGCGGTTGCTGAATTGAGCCCAAAGGTCATTGGCTTGAAGCCCAAGGTCGCTGGCTTGAGTCCAAGGTCGCTGGTTTGAGCAAGGGGTCACTCGCTCTGCTGGAGCACATACGATAAAGCAATCAATGAACAACTAAGGTGCCGCAATGAAGAACTGATGCTTCTCATCTCTCTCCCTTCCTGTCTGTCTGTCCCTATCTTTCCCTCTCAAAAAAAAAAAAAAAAAAAAAAGCCAATTAGGAAGGTACAGTTTGGATACTTAGATCACACTGTAATCTTGGTCATTATGTGTGGGCAAGTTGGTTGACTAGTTGACCCCTTCCCTGAGATAGGTCAGTGGGCAGAGGTTAGGTAAGGATAGGTTCTTTGCTCTTTGAGTGATGTAATTGAGATTTAAGGCCCTGGCCGGTTGGCTCAGTGGTAGAGCATTGGCCTGGCGAGCAGGAGTCCGGGTTCGATTCCCAGCCAGGGCACACAGGAGAAGCGCCCATCTGCTCCTCCACCCCTCCCCCTCTCCTTCCTCTCTGTCTCTCTCTTCCCCTCCCGCAGCCAAGGCTCCATTGGAGCAAAGTTGGCCCGGGCGCTGAGGATGGCTCCATGGCCTCTGCCTCAGGCGCTAGAGTGGCTCTGGTTGCAGCAGAGCGACGCCCCCTGGTGGGCGTGCCGAATGGATCCCGGTCGGGCGCATGCAGGAGTCTGTCTGACTGCCTCCCCGTTTCCAACTTCAGAAAAATACAAAAAAAAAAAAAAAAGAGAGAGAGAGATTAAAAAAAAAAAATACTTAAGCAGACAGAGTGATTACTTTGAGAAAGAGTGAATGTCAACTTTTCCCTCATCCTAATTCCACGAGGCCAGAGGAGAGAAGAAACCCAAACAGACCCTTTTCAACCACCGGGAGAACAGGTGGTGACACAGACAATAGCGTTATCAAGTTCCAAACCCAGGATGTCTCTGGAAGAGATAAGCCCGTGCTTCTGACGCGCTTCTGCCTGAAATTTAATTACGGAGGACGGCAAGACCGGGAGACACATCACAGAACGACAGGAGACAGTCGGGCGCAGGGAAGGACCGGTGTGGGTTCACGCAGGCGCTGGGTTTGCTACCAAGGCAACAACAGGCGGACACCGGACAATACCGCTCTTTCTGGTGGTTCCGGCTCGTGACCTCCACCCAGCACGTTCTGATGCAGCGTGACGGCAACGTTGGCCACACCCACTAAGCAACAGGACAGCACTCACTGGCACTGTCTCCACTGATGCGATGGTTAAAACCAGAGGTCCCCAAACTTTTTATACAGGGGGCCAGTTCACTGTCCCTCAGACCGTTGGAGGGCCAGACTATTAAAAAAAAAAAAAACAGGCCCTGGCCGGTTGGCTCAGTGGTAGAGCGTCGGCCTGGCGTATAGGAGTATGGGTTCGATTCCCGGCCAGGGCACACAGGAGAAGCACTCATCTGCTTCTCCACCCCTCCCCCTCTCCTTCCTTTCTGTCTCTCTCTTCCCCTCCTGCAGCCGAGGCTCCATTGGAGCAAAGTTGGCCCTGGCACTGAGGATGGCTCCATGGCCTCTGCCTCAGGCGCTAGAATGGCTCTGATTGCGGCAGAGGGACACCCCAGATGGGCAGAGCATCACCCCCTAGTGGGCATGCCAGGTGGATCCCGGTCGGGCGCATGCGAGAGTCTGTCTGACTGCCTCCCCGTTTCCAGCTTTGGAAAAATGAAAAAACAAACAAACAACAAAAAAAAACCACTATGAACAAATACCTACACACACAGCACATATCTTATTTTACAGTAAAAAAACAAAAAGGAAACAAATACAATATTTAAAATTAAGAACAAGTCAATTGAAATCAACAAACTGACCAGTGTTTCAATGGGAACTATGGGCCTGCTTTGGGCTAATGAGATGGTCAATGTGCTCCTCTCACTGGCCACCAATGAAAGAGGTGCCCCTTCTGGAAGTGCGGCGGGGGCCGGATAAATGGCCTCAGGGGGCCGCATGCGGCCCGCGGGCGGTAGTTTGGGGACCCCTGGTTTAAACAATACAGAAATAAGATGAAGTGGAGGAATAAATATTCGTGCAGTAGCAACAGGTGCTCTTCGACCGACTACCCACACAGCTATAAGCATGCATAATAAGTAAGGCGCTTACAATCTAAGAAGCTGTGACATCAGGCTCAGCAGGGACTGAAATGCCAGGTAATGGATGGTGTGTGTCATCTTAAGAGCACACGGAAGGCCGTTCATGCTTCCTGTAGCGATGTGACAGAGGGTTTCGTAGATCAACAGGGTACTGACGGAGACCTGGAGATCAGCAGCGTTGGGAAACCATTTCCTCTGAATGACGTCTAGGAAAGAGAAATCAACCTGGAGTAGGCAGAGGTTCTGAAAGGTCCAGGTGTCTAAGGATCGCCCCGTGAGCTGGTTCCGACATCCGTGCTCTTGGAATGCGGAGCAGGATTCAGACCCAATCAGTCTTGAGTTTCTGGAGACCCGTGTTTCCAGGAACACCTTGCTCGATTAGGGTTCTGTAGAAAGAGCCCTTCCATTCAACCCTGAACGTACTAATAACGGCGGTGAGTCAAACAGGCTCATAGCACTCGTAGAGAAAAATAAGCAGAACCCAATGATGGAAGCTCACGGATATCCGTGGAGGGAAATCACTGCTGGTATTAGCCGAAGACAGAGCCCAAGATGACCTCCCGGCGAGCTTGGGGTACAAGGGTGCCTCGTAGCGGAGTCACTGCCCATCATCAGGACAACACATCTGGTGAACCTCGGCTGCAGTCATCATCTAAGGCGGTCACAGGGAACAGGAAAACCGAGAGACGGGTCCCCTTTCAATCAGGGGATTTGAAAGGGTAGGAGTTTGTGAGCAAGGGGATGGGACCCCCGCACAAGAGGAAGATGAAGGATCGACCGCCTTGGTGCGGGAAGACGGGAAGGCGACAGTGAGTGATCGGCGTGCTCAACCAAAGGACCGAGGACCAGAGAGGGAACACAGACACTCTGGCTCGAGATGCTACATCGTGAAACAGTGTATCACTTCAGAGCTTGGAAAGAATAACATCGTGAAACAGTGCATCACTTCGGAGCTTGGAAAGAATAACATCGTGAAACAGTGCATCACTTCGGAGCTTGGAAAGAATAACATCGTGAAACAGTGCGTCACTTCGGAGCTTGGGAAGAATAACATCGTGAAACAGTGTATCACTTCGGACCTTGGGAAGAATAACATCGTGAAACAGTGCGTCACTTCGGACCTTGGAAAGAATAACATCGTGAAACAGTGCATCACTTCGGAGCTTGGAAAGAATAACATCGTGAAAGAGTGCATCACTTCGGACCTTGGGAAGAATAACATCGTGAAACAGTGCATCACTTCGGACCTTGGAAAGAATAACATCGTGAAACAGTGTATCACTTCGGACCTTGGAAAGAATAACATCGTGAAACAGTGCATCACTTCGGACCTTGGAAAGAATAACATCGTGAAACAGTGCATCACTTCGGACCTTGGAAAGAATAACATCGTGAAACAGTGCATCACTTCGGACCTTGGAAAGAATAACATCGTGAAACAGTGCGTCACTTCGGAGCTTGGGAAGAATAACATCGTGAAACAGTGCATCACTTCGGAGCTTGGAAAGAATAACATCGTGAAACAGTGCATCACTTCGGACCTTGGAAAGAATAACATCGTGAAACAGTGCATCACTTCGGAGCTTGGAAAGAATAACATCGTGAAACAGTGTATCACTTCGGACCTTGGGAAGAATAACATCGTGAAACAGTGTATCACTTCGGACCTTGGAGAGAATAACATCGTGAAACAGTGCATCACTTCAGACCTTGGAAAGAATAACATCGTGAAACAGTGCGTCACTTCGGAGCTTGGGAAGAATAACATCGTGAAACAGTGCATCACTTCGGAGCTTGGAAAGAATAACATCGTGAAACAGTGCATCACTTGGGAGCTTGGAAAGAATAACATTGTGAAACAGTGCATCACTTCGGACCTTGGAAAGAATAACATCGTGAAACAGTGCATCACTTCGGACCTTGGAAAGAATAACATCGTGAAACAGTGCGTCACTTCGGAGCTTGGGAAGAATAACATCGTGAAACAGTGCATCACTTCAGACCTTGGAAAGAATAACATTGTAACCCCAACAGAAGCTTCGGGCGGGGGCAGTAGAGCTCACCCTGTGTGTGCGTGTGTGCGGTCCTTAAAATTTTGTTCAGAAAATGAGAAAGTGTTAGCTTAACAGAAGGGATGGGTGTTTGGACGAACCAGCGTTGAGTGGCATGGGATTCAAGGGGAAGGTTTCAATTAAAAAGAAAACAAGAAAAGAACGAGTTGGCAGAAGTCAACGGTGAGAATGGGTGGAAGAGGTCGAGAGGACACAAGAGGGATGGAGGACTCCGTTGCGTTTGGGAATCGGTAGCTTACTGACTGTAGTTTTCAGTGCGATCGATTCTTGAGTGGGGTCCTTGACGAGGAAGGTGTCGTCTTAGAGTGAGAGTTGGAGGAAGTGGACGAGATGAACTCAGACGTCGTGGGGCTGAGCGAGGGTCGTCCTGAAGTAGTTAGATGGTCAGTGCTTCTGTCCACTTATTTAATGAGCGTGATCCTGAGAACGGTTGCTTATTCTGAGAACTCTTGACAAGGACGGATGAGTAAGACTTTTTGCCCTCAAGTAGCCAATTGTGGGTTTCTTTTAACTGACGGATTTTAGACAGACAGAGAGAGGGAGGGAGAGAGAGAGAGAGAGATGCATTCCACTCAGTTGTGCACTCATGGGTCCTGACGGGATAGGAACCCGTAACGTTGGAATCTCGGGACGGTGCTCCATCCGAGCTAACTATCCAGGGAATTGTGAAATAGTTTTATTTAGTGACTTTTCTTATCAGAACAACTGTCCAACTTTATTTTTCTTCTCTGTTTATTTTTTTATGATTTATTTTGTGCATTCATTAACCATTGGAGACGTATTCTTGAAATAAAATATATGCAACATTTTTTAAAATTTTTATTTATTCATTTTAGAGAGGAGAGAGAAAGGGAGAGAGAGAGACAGAGAGAGAGAGAGAAGGTGGGGAGGAGCTGGAAGCATCAACTCCCATATGTGCCTTGACCAGGCAAGCCCAGGGTTTCGAACCGGCAACCTCAGCATTTCCAGGTTGACGCTTTATCCACTGCGCCACCACAGGTCAGGCTATATGCAACATTTTGATGATAAAAGCGGTGGGTGACCAGTTTCAGAGGATGAATTTTTATATATAAATATGAGAAAGGACCAGGATAAGAAATAACCCTTACATTACAGATAGATTGATAGATCATAGGTAGATAGATGATTGAGGTGAGATAGATAGATAGATAGATAGATGATGGATAGATAGATAGATGGATGGATAGATGGATGGATGGATAGATAGATAGATAATAGATAGAAAGATGATATATATGTTACATGTAACTAATAAAACTAGGGCACATAACATACTCAATTTATTATAAAATACTTAAGTAGTAGTATTTCCTTACTGAATTGAATGACCAGATGATAATATAGTACAAAGTAATTAACGATAGATTGAATAAAAAAAATTGCTGGACACCTTTAAAAAATGTGTAATTCTCCTAAGGTTTAAGCAAATTCCATTCTGCCTCATTTTATACTCCACAACCGCTAAATAAAACTGTCTTTTCAAATAATACAAAGTAAACTTCACGCCAGCTGAAGTTGAATTATCATGAAATTCAAATTAACGTCAATCACTTAAATGAGGCTTTCTCGGGCAAGTTGAACATGTGTGCCTTTTTCTTTTTCTTTTTTTTTTTTTTTGACTTGTCAATATCCTTCTAGAAATTTAGTTGGGAGAGAGAGAAAGAGAGAGAGAGAGAGAGAGAGAGGTGGTCTCATCTATCCCTCTTGGTTTTGAAGGTAAATATATTTTTTTAAGATTAATAAAGCCTTTGGAACATAGATTAAAGTTTATATTTTCCAATAAGAAGGTTGTGTGCTTCCTGGATTAATTTTTTTTGGCGTCTGAGAAGAGGGGATGATGAAGTCCCTATTCCTGGTCTGTCATCAGCCCTTGTCACTTGGAGTCGGTTATTGTAAATCCGTGCGACACCATTAATTATGTAACTAGCGTGCCTGCACTGTGTGGAGACACGCTCTATGTTGACTTTCCCTCTGGTTATTTTAAGGACGCTCTGCGGCCACTGTGTCATCGCTGGGCACGACTAGCCAAAAGTGACTTGTGGATAGCCCTGGTTTTGAAGACGTGTTCGACCTCCGGAATTTCACGACACTCATGGGAGGGTTGAGAAGCCCGTTGACCGCAGATGGATGGCTCTTCTTGTCTGCAAACCAAGGGCAGTCCGTGGCAAACCTGTGGCCGCAAGAAGTTGCCCGTTTTGTTGTTCAGTGACACTTGGAAGCCACTGTCCCCCCAGTCACTGCTGAAAACTTACAATCTCCCACTCTATGTCCTTTGACAAATAATAGGACGCTCCAAAATTGTGAGAAATATACATGAAACTTCCCCTCTCCTGCTAACTTGGAATTTTATATATATATAAATATATATAAAAGTAGGGCACATAACATACTCAATTTATGATAAAATACTTAAGGAGTAGTATTTCCTTACTGAATTGAATGACCAGATGATAATATAGTACAAAATAATTAGCAATAAATATATATATATATATTTGCAAATAGCTCTGTGATGTGCTTAGTTGGAAAAAAAAAGATCAATAATATATATATTTTATATATACTATATATATAAAATGAATAAAATGTACATATTAATATATAAAGTAGAGGGGGATTATAGATAATATTTTTAATCTTATGTAGCATATGTCATATGAAGTGATAAAATATTCCCTAATTTTTCTGAGCAGTATATATGGCAGGGGTCCCCAAACTACGGCCAGCGGGCCACATGTGGCTCCCTGAGGCCATTTATCCGGCCCCCGCCGCACTTCCGGAAGGGGCATCTCTTTCACTGGTGGTCAGTGAGAGGAGCACATTGACCATCTCATTAGCCCAAAGCAGGCCCATAGTTCCCATTGAAATACTGGTCAGTTTGTTGATTTAAATTTACTTGTTCTTTATTTTAAATATTGTATTTGTTCCCGTTTTGTTTTTTACTTTAAAATAAGATATGTGCAGTGTGTATGGGGATTTGTTCATAGTTTTTTTTTTTTTACAGTCTGGCCCTCCTACGGTCTGAGGGACAGTGAACTGGCCCCCTGTGTAAAAAGTTTGGGGACCCCTGATATATGGGGTTCTGTATTACACATGCTTCTGCTCCTTGCACTTACCTTAATTCCATTCTTTATATTATATCAGAGGATTCATATTCTAAAAAGAGAGACGTTTAGCATCGGGGGAGGGGCCAAACAGGAAGTGGCTTAGGGCTGCTTTGTTGATTGACAGGAGAGCCAAACTGCGCTGGCTCGGTATGTGAGCAGGGAGGCACAGTGTCTCTGCTGAATGCCACGCGGTCTGCCATCCTGGTTTAAACAGAAAGGAGCTGACCAAGATGAAGACAGCGGCTCTCTCCTACGCTGTCCAACTCGAGGTCCGTGTCGGAATTCCTTTTCCGGAGCGGCCACTTCCCCGTTAAGTGTTGCCAACGATGCTTTGCAGGTGACACGGATGTGTGTATGCAGAACACATGTATGCAGAGCTGTGGGGTTAATTAAGTAATTAATTAATACCGGTGGATTCGTTTTTCGAAGGGGATTCCGTTGGGAGGCGTTGGTGTATTGGTGATACAGTGATATCGTCGGGGACCAGCTGTGGCCAGAGTCCCGCAGGGGACCGTACCTGGGTGATACCTTTGTGTCCGGGGCAGACGGAAGGATGCCCGCTGGTCACCATCCAGGCAGCAGCTCAGCTCTGCTGTCTGACAGCCTGCGAGAAGCCCCCAGCAGGCATGTGACCTTGGAAGTGAATTCTTCCCCCCCTGATTTTTCCATGAGACACCCCCTCTCCCCATCAGCTCTGGCCGGTACCTGCCTTGCAGGGCACACACACCTGTGGAGCAGCGGGCTCAGCTAAGCTGCACGCCTGCTCCTGGCCCCCGGCGGCTGTGAGAGAGTCCGTGTGCATCACGGGCTCTGTGGCCGTGTCATCGGTTCCTCGGTGGCGCACGGCTGGCTAATACCTCTCGGGTATAGGTGTGCGCACACAGAGGGGCACATGGCGGGGTGCGGAGTCGGCTGGCAATACACCAGCGACAGCCAACAGGGACGGGAAAGGGAGCCGACCAAGTGGGACCCATACCTGAATAGTTCACAGCGTGCAGAAGGCTTCCTGTGGCCCTTTCTGACTCGCCAGAGACGGAGGACCGGGACTCACAAGTTCACCCCGTGCCCCTGCGGAAGGAAGGTCTCCCAGCGAGGGAGGGCGGGACTTGGTGGCCAAATCTCTGATGCCCGTCCTCTGGGGCCAAAGAGATGGTCTTCACTCTGGCCCAGAATCCCTGGCTTTTCCTCCAGAGCCTTGATCTTTCTTCCTTTTTTTTTTTTTTTTTTTTTTTCAACTGAGCAAGCACCTCACAGAGCGATTTGCAAACCCGCCCTTCTCTGCCTGGTCCGCCCTGGGTGAGAGTCTTGGAAACGCTTTACCGGTCAAAGGACTGACAATTTCTTTATGCAATCCTAAAGACGCTCCCGAATTCTCAGAAAAAATTCTTCAGTTGAACTCAGAGACCTTGACCATCTGATTCCGCTTAATTAACTGACTTCCAGAACACACACAGAGAGAGAGTGCCTCACTTTAAAAATGCTAATTATGTTGCCCTGGCCGGTTGGCTCAGTGGTAGAGCGTCGGCCTGGCATGGAGGAGTCCCAGGTTCAATTCCCGGCCAGGGCACACAGGAGAAGCGCCCATTTGCTTCTCCACCCCTCCCCCCTCCTTCCTCTCTGTCTCTCTCTTCCCCTCCCACAGCCAAGGCTCCATTGGAGCAAAGTTGGCCCGGGCGCTGGGGATGGCTCTGTGGCCTCTGCCCCAGGCGCTAGAATGGCTCTGATTGCAGCAGAGCATCGCGCCCCCTGGTGGGCAGAGCATCGCCCCCTGGTGGGCGTCCCGGGTGGATCCCGATCGGGCACATGCGGGAGTCTGTCTGTCTCTCCCCGTTTCCAGCTTCAGAAAAATACAAAAAAAATAAAAATGCTAATTACGTCTAACACAATGAACTTTGAATTTCGTGGTGTGTCTTCTTTGCTGTTGCCCTCCTGTCATAAATGGGGCCGATGACCCCGAAAAGTCAACGGGGGTTTCCTGGGGAAGGGTGAATGTCAAACTCCTCTTCACACCGTCTCATTGTGCGGGGTTCAGATTGCCATCTCCGTTAGACCCGGACGAGACGCCACCGCATCCCCTGGTAAAGTCATCGGCCTCCGGGTCTGAGCTGGCGTGACACAGTTGTTATTAGTAACGGGTCAGTTGTTATTATTATCTGGGGGCAGCCCCCAGATAGACAGAGCCCCCATGCCTGGGGGAAGGCCATGTTCCGTCCCCCCCCCTGCACAGAGCTGACGCCGTTGACCAATCTCTCTCTGTGGGTCTCTGCCTGAGACCGTGAACAAGACCTCTTTGACGGCCATCTGGGATGGACGGTCCCTCATGAAAGCACACGGCTGACCGGACCACAAAGGACTACTTCTTTCAAGTTGGCCCATGGAAGGAAAATAAACCTACTTAGGGGTGGTGTTTTTTAAACTCACATTGAAAGTGTGTTTCAAAATACTAAAAAAAAAAAAAAAAAAAAAAAAAATCCTCTCTCCCTTTCTCTCTTCTCTCTCTGTCTCCTCTCTTTCTCTGTTTCCCTCCTTCTCTCCATTTTTTGGGGTCCTGTTTTCCTGCCTCTCTTTTCAGTTGGTACCAGCATGTACTGGGTCAGTGGTCCCCAACCCCCGGGCTGCGGACCGGTACCGGTCCATGGGCCATTTGGTACCAGTCCGCAGAGAAAGAATAAATAACTTACATTATTTCCATTTTATTTATATTTAAGTCTGAATGATGTTTTTTTGGGAGGGGGTTGTTTTTCGTTTTACAGAGACAGAGAGAGAGTCAGAGAGAGGGATGGATAGACAGGGACAGACAGACAGGAAGGGAGAGAGATGAGAAGCATCAATCAGCATCAATTATCAGTTCTTTGTTGGGACACCTTAGTTGTTCATTGATTGCTTTCTCATATGTGCCTTGACTGTGGGCCTTCAGCAGACCGAGTGACCCCTTGCTTGAGCCAGTGACCTTGGGTCCAAGCTGGTGGGCTTTTGTTCAAACCAGATGAGCCTGCACTCAAGCTGGTGACCTCAGGGTCTTGAACCTGGGTCCTCTGCATCCCAGTCCGACGCTCTATCCACTGCGCCACTGCCTGGTGAGGCAACGATGTTTTATTTTTTAAAAATGACCAGATTCTCTCTGTTCCATCCGTCTAAGACTCACTCTTGACGCTTGTCTCGGTCACGTGATCCATTTATCCGTCCCACCCTAAAGGCCGGTCCGTGAAAACATTTTCTGACATTAAACCGGTCCGTGGCCCCAAAAAAGGTTGGGGACCCCTTGGCTGGGTGACTTAGAGGTGGCTTCATCCAGAAGGCCAGTGCGCACTTTCGCCCAAGTTGACATTTTCTCAACGCCTGGTCAGCACGTTGTAGGCAGGACACAGGACAAAGGCTGCAGAGACCTCCGTGTCTCTGAGAATCATCTTCCTTCTGACGTCTCACCAGCGTCCCGCGGTCCTCGGATGTAAGCAAGGTACCGATTCTAAAAAGGGATGCTCGTGAGAAGGCAAGAACAACAATGACCAGTTATTTTTTTGTGCCGGGCGGCGTGCCAGAAGCAGAGGGCAGGCTCGTCAGCAGTGCCACACACTCGTCCACGTTCGTCATCGTCCTAAACAGTTTCGACCAACGGAAGAAGACGGTGCGTAATCTCTCCATAATATAGAGCAGTGGTGGTCAGCCTGGTCTCTACCGCCCCCTAGTGGCGGTCAACTTGGTCCCTACCGCCCCTTAGTGGTGGTCAACCTGCTCCCTACCGCCCCCTAGTGGTGGTCAGCCTGGTCCCTACCTCCCCCTTAGTGGTGGTCAACCTGGTCCCTACCGCCCCCTAGTGGCGGTCAGCCTGGTCCCTACCACCCCCTACTGGTGGTCAACCTGGTCCCTTACCGCCCCCTAGTAGGGGTCAGCCTGGTCCCTACCGCCCCTTAGTGGTGGTCAACCTGCTCCCTACCGCCCCCTAGTGGTGGTCAGCCTGGTCCCTACCTCCCCCTAGTGGTGGTCAACCTGGTCCCTACTGCCCCTTAGTGGTGGTCAACCTGGTCCCTACCGCCCCCTAGTGGTGGTCAGCCTGGTCCCTACCGCCCCTTAGTGGTGGTCAACCTGCTCCCTACCGCCCCCTAGTGGTGGTCAGCCTGGTCCCTACCTCCCCCTAGTGGTGGTCAACCTGGTCCCTACCGCCCCTTAGTGGTGGTCAGCCTGGTCCCTACCACCCCCTAGTGGTGGTCAACCTGGTCCCTACCATGGTGGGCGGTAGCAGAGCAACCAAAGTATAAATAAAAAGATAGATGTAACTAGAGTAAGTTGTTTTATAAAGACTGATTCTGCCAAACTTAGCGAAAATCCGACATAAAGTACTTGGTAAGTAATTATGATTTCTATGCTTTGACTTGCTGTCACTCTGCTCTATACATTTTATAAAGTAAAGTGACTTCCCTACTTTATAAATCACCATGACTGTGGAACCAGTGGGCGATTAGAAAATGTTACTACTCACAGAGATACAAAAGTGGGCTAGGTATAAAAAGGTTGACTACCCCTGCTATAGACAAAAAAAAGAAAAGAAAAAAAAAAGCAGGGCTTCGGATACCCTGGGTTCAGGGTTTGGATTTGTGTCGGTAAGAACTTGGGTCACCGATTTCAGCGTGTGCGCTCCCCACACGCACTGCACGCAGTCCTGCGGCGCCCACGGGGTGCCCCGCGGTTTAACTCCGTTCTGACGCCGCACGCAGCACGGCGTCTCACCGCGTCAGGGGGTCATCCCGGAGGACTGTCCTCAGCCTCAGCCTCGGATGCTAACGGGAGGCCGAGGCTGTCACAAGGGACTTCGGACGGACGGACGGACGGTGGGTCGGACGAGCTGGCTTGATTCACTTGCCAAAGCAGCTCACAGAAGTTGGAAGAACTAGTTTGCTCACGAGATCCCTGGGGTGCGACGGAAAATAGGAAAAGATGTGCGTGAACAGGCAGGTGACGCCCCCCTCCCCCCCCCCCCGGGGAACAGAGGCACTTGTGTCCCCAAGACGTGGGAGGCTCGGCACGGTGACACGTGGGGGCAGCCTGGGTCCGCACCCTGGAAACTCAGATCGCCTCGTTTGGGGGATACAGGGAGGCTCCATAATCTAGGGGTGACTGAGTCTATCACTGGCCATTCGTGACTCGTTCACCGGGAGCCCAGCTCCACAAAGGTGTCCTAACCCCTTTGTCCCTGGCTGGCTTCCCTGGCAACCAGCCCCCTTGTTAGGGGTTTCCCAAAGTTCGTCTCAGCAACACCGGCTGTTAAGGGTGGAAGAGGTGCTATTATTATCAATCAGCTTTATGCCCAAAGACCTATCTGCTGGGTGTTGTTTTTTTTTTACCTTCAGTGGCGGGTAAGTCCAAAGTCAAGAAGCGTTCGCCGAGAAGACTGTGTCTGCTGGGAGGTCGTCCACAGTCGGCCCGAAGGTTTTGCTGGTCAGGTGTGAGGCGATAAAAACATTTATGAAAATAATGGGCCCTGGCCGGATGGCTCAGTGGTAGAGCGTCAGCCTGGCGTGTAGGAGTCCCGGGTTCGATTCCCGGCCAGGGCACACAGGAGAGGCGCCTATCTGCTTCTCCACCCCTCCCCCTCTCCTTCCTCTCTGTCTCTCTCTTCCCCTCCCGCAGCTGAGGCTCCATTGGAGCAAAGTTGACCCGGGCACTGGGGATGGCTCCATGGCCTCTGCCTCAGGCGCTAGAGTGGCTCGGGTTGCAACAGAGCATCGCCCCCTGGTGGGCAGAGCGTCGCCCCCTGGTGGGCGTGCCGGGTGGATCCCGGTCGGGCGCATGCGGGAGTCTGTCTGACTGCCTCCCCGTTTCCAGCTTCAGAAAAATACAAAAAATACACACACACACACAAAAAAGAAAATAATGTCACTTTTTTTTTTTTTTTTGTAGCTGTGCCATGTCTTTAAGGGTTGTTGTTTTGTTTTTCATTCCATTTAGACCAGGGGTCTCAAACTCAACTCAGCATGTGGGCTGCAGAGCAAGATCAGAGCCGCTCGGCGGGCCGCACTGGGTCTACAAAAGGCAACTGTTACGCAACACTTTTCTCACTGCAGTTGAAAACAAAAAAAAAATCAGTACAACAAGCACAATCGTACATGCAGTTTACTCAGTGTCACAAAACGACCAGAAACTGTAGTTCGCATCACAACTGCTGTTAACTAAGCTAATATCTAGCTAGGATGCTAGAGAAATGAAAAATACAAGTAGGCCCCTAGGCTTACTTCATTTTATCCAAAATATTTTGAACTTCGTGGATTAGTCTGCGGGCCGCACAAAATTGTTTGGCGGGCCGCGAGTTTGAGACCCCTGATTTAGGCTATTTCTGGGAAGGCCAATAATTGATATCAAAGATCCTTCTGGCGGTTGTAACGGAAATCTTGTCATTTCTTGAACTGCCCGGTCCCCTCGGCGCAGTCCCCTCGGCTCACAGTCTTAGCGGGGACGAGAATCGGGGACCTATCGTTAGGATGCTATGGATAAAAGAAAAAAAAAAATGGGGTTGAGAATGCTCCGTTGACAGCAGTGCAGAATTGCTGTGACTGACATGTTTGGGTTCAGACCAAGTCAAGGGACTTTTGGCGGCCAGTGGCTTTGCACTCCGTAGAGCTCGCTGGCGTGCCCTAGAGGGGTGTATTTCGGGGTGCGGATGCGTTTTATGGCGCGGAATTCTTCCACCCAAAGAATCGACTGCAGTGTGCTTCTACAGCCTCCCCCAACATTAAGACCTGGGACCCAATGGGCTCCTTCTGGTTGTAAAACCGTTACCCCTCTTTGCAGACGACACGGGTCGTAGACAGTGAGTTTGAGGGGTGTCCTCAACAGCACATGGGTCATCTGGGTTGACAACAACTAGATTTCTCCATCTGGTTTTCAGGTGCAGTGGGCTGAATCTTCAGCGATAATGCGTCTGAATACTCCCCATCGTGAGGTAGTAAGCGTACAAAGACCAGGCGAGGGACGGGGGTTAGCTAAGGAAAACCACGTGCACACCCTCAAAGAGCCACCCCCTCCGCCACCCGGGTTCATTTCCCCGTCTGCAGACCTGACGAGGCTTGGCCACACTGGCTTTTGACTTTTTGTGTGACTTTTTTTCCTCCGTCAAGATAAATAGCCTGACCAGGCGGCGGCACAGTGGATAGAGCGTCGGACTGGGATGCTGAGGACCCAGGTTCGAGACCCTGTGGTCGCCAGCTTGAGCGCGGGCTCATCTGGTTTGAGCAAAGCTCACCAGCTTGGACCCAAGGTCGCTGGCTTGAGCAAGGGGTCACTCGGTCTGCTGTAGCCCCCCGGTCATGGCACATATGAGAAAGCAATCAATGAACAACTAAGGTGTTGCCACGAAGAATTGATGTTTCTCATCTCTCTCCCTTCCTGTCTGTCTGTCCCTATCTGTCCCTCTCTCTGACTCTCTGTCTCTGCCACACACACACACCCAAAAAAGATAAATAAATATATAAATATAACCTTTTGGGAGAGTGTCTTCCTTTGGTACATATTTTTTCATTCAGAAAATAAGAGAAAAAGGACTAATGACATGTTTTCCGTCCACCCCACGCTCAACAAATCTTCCTGCTTTCCCATGTATTTGGCTCCAAAGAAATCAATATAACGGCCAAAAGGGAACATTGCCACGGAAAATATTGCGGAGACTAAGAAAACTGGAAAACAAAGAGAGTTGATTGCGTTTCTGGGGAGGTCAGAGGGAACACACGGTTGAACTTCAGCTGTTTTGTGTTGGTTTTTTTTATATTATTGTTGTTGCTCTTTATATTATAAGTGGGCTGGCTGTCCTAACAGGTCTGCAGTCCCTCTGCGGTGGTGGCATGCTCAATTTGTCTTCGTGGACCTTGAAATTGAGCGGCCAGTCTGTCTGGTAACTCCGTCAGTCTTGATTTGGTCTGGGCAGTACGACAAGCTGGAATAGATTCCGATGATTACAAAAAAAAAAAAAAAAAAAACCCAAAAAACCACAACTTTTAAACTCGCTGTTTGGTATCATTTAGGAAAAGTTTTTACTTCGAGACTCAACAAAGAATAACAAAGCTACATTACAGCTTTTTCCCCCAGCTTGGAAACAAAACCACGGATGTCTCCGTGAAGAATTCCATCTAAAAAACGTTTATCGCCTGAGCTGTGGTGGCGCAGTGGATAAAGCATCAACCTGGAAACGCTGAGGTCGCCGGTTCGAAACCCTGGGCTTGCCCGGTCAAGGCACATATGGGAGTTGATGCTTCCTGCTCCTCCCCCTTCTCTCTCTCTCTCTCTCTCCCCCCCCCCTTCAAATCGGTAGAAAAATTCTTTCCCAAATGAAGTGACTTATTTGCACTAAGCAGAAAAAGACCAGTGCAGAAGGGAGTCACAGCATTTATTATTGATGATGTGTCCTGCCCCGTACCACGCAGGCAGGGACGGCCGTCGGTCTCAGCGCCGTTCTGCAGACACCACATTCCGCCCGAGAGTCTGCCTGCACCCCAGGATAGAGCTGTTCCCCCTCCGTCAAACGCGGCGTTGAACATCACGAACGTGCCGTTTCTGGAAGGATGGCTTTGCCTAGTTCCATCAGGTCCAATAAAAAAAGTCCAAATCACCGTAGTTATCTGGAGCAGGAGACGAGTGTGCCTAAAATATCTAAGACAGTTGACTGTGAGATTGGGAATATATATAATATATATATATTTATATATTATATACACTGATATATATATATTTTTTTTCAGCTAAAACAAAATAATTTTTTTTTGTATTTTTCTGAAGCTGGAAACGGGGAGAGACAGTCAGACAGACTCCCGCATGCGCCCGACCGGGATCCACCCGGCATGCCCACCAGGGGTGACGCTCTGCCCACCAGGGGGCGATGCTCTGCCCCTCCGGGGCATCGCTCTGCCGCAACCAGAGCCACTCTAGCGCCTGGGGCAGAGGCCAAGAAGCCATTCCCAGCGCCCGGGCCATCTTTGCTCCAATGGAGCCTCGGCTGCGGGAGGGGAAGAGAGAGACAGAGAGGAAGGAGAAGAGGGATGGAGAAGCAGATGGGCGCTTCTCCTGTGTGCCCTGGCCAGGAATCGAACCTGGGTCCCCCGCACGCCAGGCCGATGCTCTACCGCTGAGCCAACCCGCCAGGGCCTAAAACACAAAATAATTTAAGGAACATGAAAATAAGTTGAAGCGACAATAATATAAAGAGAGAGCTGATACCACCGACGGTCAATGCCAAGCTTTTCAGGGGATGGGATCCGGGCTTTCTGCCTGTTGATAATTGGCGGGTGGACACTTGCAAACGGGTCTTGCCCCGGAGCTCAAGGCTGGCGAGAACAGGAGGAAATTCTAAGTAGTAAGGCCAGCGTGGTTCGGACAAGACGCCTTTTCCCCATCAACTCAGTCTTGGAAAGGTAAGTCAGATGATACCATACTGACTCGGTGTGTTTGAAAAGTCGGAATGGTGGAGAGCCAAGTTGGGTCAGACGCCTTTTCCTGGGTGTGTCGGTGGCAAAGAATCCGTTTTCTCCCTGGAGGACGGAAGGACACACCGTAGCTGTGTGGGCGCCCCTCAATGCGCACTTTATTTCTGGGAAACGGTGTTTAGAGCAGAGACTTTCTCTCTTCACAGTCCTTCGTGTTTTTTGCTCAAAAGTACACAAAACTGGGCAGGAGAGGAATAACTACTATCATGTCTTTTTTTTTTTTTTTGATAGAGACAGAGAGAGAGTCAGAGAGAGGGACAGCTAGGGACAGACAGACAGGAACAGAGAGAGATGAGAAACATCAATCATCAGTTTTTCATTGCGACACTTTAGTTGTCCATTGGTTGCTTTCTCATATATGCCTTGACCGTGGGGCTACAGCAGAGTGAGTGACCCCTTGCTCAAGCCAGCAACTTTGGGCTCAAGCCAGTGACCTTTGGGTTCAAGCCAGCAACATTTGAGCTCAAGCCAGTGACCTTTGGGCTGAAGCCAGTGACCTTTGGGCTCAAGCTAGCTACGATGGTGTCACATCTATGCTCCCACACTCAAGCCAGCGACCCCACACTCAAGCCAGTGACCCCCGAGCTCAAGCCAGATGACTCCACGCTCAAGCCGTTGACCATGGGGTTTTGAACTTGGGCCCTCTGTGTCCCAGTCCAACGCTCTCTCCACTGCACCACCGCCTGGTCAGGCCTATCATGTCATTTGATGCAGCCACTGTTTGCCCCAAGACCCATGTGAGTGGCACCAAAAATGAGTCAGAGGAAGATCTCCAGTCTAGGCTAGCTGACTCTATTGTTGTTTCTCTTGATGTTATAAATGTTATTAGAGAAAAAAAGAGAAGAAAAGGAAAGAAAAGAAAAGAAAAGAAAAAAGAAAAAAGAAAAAAAAATTCCACCTGCTGCAATTTTCACATTCTCAGTGGGTGTCCGGAATCGTAGCGAAGGAGGACTTCAAATACGACGGATTCTGGGTCAAGTCCAGCCAGCACCTCTATCTGTCCAGCTTGCAAATCGAAGGACAATCTCGACTGACCCCTGAAAACTCTGTAAAAGTCAAGCCGCAGCGTGCGTGGATGATGGTTGACCCGCCCACGGTTTTCCGCGGAGGCTGGGAAAACATCCTCTTGCTCTCATGCTGTCCCGGGAGGGTCCATGAGGGGTCACACAGACCGTGTGGCCCCCAGTGGCTAGAAAATCCTGTCTCCATCTGTGCCCATATCTAGAAAATAGTAGTCCTCTCCACCCTACTCTAAGGAAACCCCGTCCGGAAGCCTCTCTTGTTGTGGACTGTTAATGTCAAAAAGCCATTATAGATTCGAGGCTTGGCAGGGGGCTAAGTTCTCCCCCTTCCATCTCCATATTTGGCTTTGATGCTGAGTGTTTGCACCCACTCCACTTGTTTCCTTGGGTTGCAGGAAGCAGTATATATGCCCTTCCTCTGACTCTTTGTTTGTTTCAGATGTTGGTAGATTTCACTAATGTATCCTGTTTTTGCCTTGGGAGAGTTCCTGTCTTAGCCTTGGATGTGCAACTTTGTATCAGGGTCCTTGATTTGCATAGGTCTATATAATAAAGTGAACTGGGGCTGTGGGGCACTCAGATACTGCCAGGCAGTTTGAGGAGTCCTCCCAGTCCCATCGGTTTTGTTCTGACAAAGCGTGTTTCCTCAATTCCGCACCGTTATTTGGAGCTGCGCTGGTCCGCGGCACTCTCTGGGCGTGAGGGGTGGTCTTTCTGGACATGACCTGGAACAGGACACTAAAAGAACAGAAAGATCAGCTGCTCTGTGTCTCTGAGGAGTCCGGGTTCTCGACGGACCAGTCAGGTGAGAGTGTTCGGGAATTCTAGGCGTTCTGTACAAGAATGAGACGGGGTGGTCAGAGCTGGGCGGTTTTATCTACTCGCAGGTGGTACAGGAGATAGGGGTGTCAGATGCCAAGCTCTGTGTCCCCCAAAGGGAGGCGTAGCCACAAGCGCACAGAGACCATTTGGTCAATGGGACGTCGAGGTCTTCTTTGCCAAAAACGATCGGTTACAGCGGGGTCTGCAAAAGACTGTGGGACATTTTATCTTTGACCAAGGGTAGCATTCTGTAAGTACGGTCCAGAACTTGGGGCCTTGTCACACCCGACGCAGGGGTGAGGCTTGGGAAAGGACACGTGAGAGATTGAGTGTGTGGGGTGCAGCATGTGACAACACACAGGTACAGAGCGGGTCCCCCCATGTGGGAGTAGGGGTGCCTCTTAGGGGTTCACGGAGAAGAGGCTAGAGTTTGCCACTCAAAACTTACCTTGTGGGACACTAGCTATTTTAGGCTGGGTTTTTTTTTTCCTTTTTTCTTTTTGTATTGTTCCAAAGTGAGAAGTGGGGGGGTGGCAGACAGATTCCTGCATGCGCCTGACCGGGATCCACCTGGCATGCCCAACAGGGGGCGATGCTCTGCCCATCTGGGGTGTTGCTCCATTCTGGCCGGAACTATTCTAGCACCTGAGGTAGAGGCCATGGAGCCGTCCACAGCACCCAGGACATCTTTGCTCCAATGGAGCCTCGGCTGTGGGAGGGGAAGAGAGAGACAGAGAGGAAGAAGAGGGGGAGGGGTGGAGAAGCAGATGGGCGCTTCTCCTGTGTGCCCTGGCCGGGAATCGAACCCGGGACTTCCACAGGCCAGGCTGACGCTCTACCACTGAGCCAACCGGCCAGGGCTCAGCTAGTTTTTCTTAAGAAATGGGAGACTGAGGAAGAACCCTTGACCTTCCTCAAAACTGCCGATGAGAATTGAGGGGACCTGCTTCAGGAAGAGAGCTACCATCATAGAACACAACGGTTTCATGGGAACCAGCTGTGACAGACAAGAAGGCGCCTACCGCACAAGGTCCCTTTGACCCATGTCCTCTGCGCGTCCCGTTGTGAACGGTGGGCCGGCACACGTGGGCTTACCAAGCCTCTGCTTGGCCACCTGCACGTGAACGTCCCTTTGGGGTTTCCCAACTGCACAGCCCCCCTCGTCTTCTCCTCGACTCCAGAAGGAGCATCAGCCTCAACTGACCGATCTGTCCCGCGGCCTCCGGTTGTGACGGCGTGCTGCCCGTCGGCACGTACGTAATAAATGTGGTCTTTTCCTCCTGTCCATCTGTCTCGTGCTCACTTTACTACTCGTCCGGGCGGAAGAAGTTGGAAGGGTAGAAGGAAGGTTTATTTGTCCCCACCATGGCCAGCAGGAAATCCCCCGTGTCTCCAGGGGTACAATCGAGAATCGTTTAAATGGGGACGTCCAGTATTCATTTTTAAAAGGACTCCTGCATCCTGACCTGGGGTGGCGCAGTGGGGTACAGCATCAACCTGGAACGCTGAGGTCGCCGGTTCGAAACCCTGGGCTCGCCTGGTCAAGGCACATATGGGAGTGGATGCTTCCTGCTTCTCCCTCTTCTCTCTCTCTCTCTCTCTGTATCCCCTCTCTCTAAAAATCAATAAATAAAATATTTAAAAATAAAAGGACTCCTGCTTCTGTCCTCTCCGTAATCCCTGCTGAACACCGCTGACATTTCAGGGTTTCGTAAGTGTCCCCCCGTGGGGGGAGGGGGCTGAAGCCGTTGGGGTGGCAGCAGCTGGTGGCAGAGACCCAGAGGGTCACATGGCACTGGTCATGAGATAAAACCAGAGAACGGGCGGCCTCAGCCCCAAACGCTGACCAACTAGAGTCTACAAAACCCTGTCAACCCCTGTCGACCGTGAGAGGCTATCAAGGCAGGGTGTGACATCGACTCTTAGCCCTTTAACAGGTGCCTCTTCCAAGACCAACTCAAAGGGGACAGAAGGATTCAGGGGCGCCCCCGGTGGCTTCCACTTCCAGCTGACAGTTACGGAGGAGAGAAATAGTTGAGGACAGTTCTCGCCCAACATCTTTCCAATTAGCAACTGCAATTTGCCTTGTTCTCTTTAGCAATTAAACTGTTCGGAACATCTACGCCTGAACCACTCTCCGAATATATATATATATATATATATATATATATATATACACACACACACACACACACACACACACACACGAAGAAGCAAGGAGAATCATAATGTGTCTGCAAAGTGCCAAGCGGATTCCGCAGATAATCTTATTTCAGAGAAAAATCACTAAGCGAGTGTTGTTTCTCTCTTAATTGCTTCGCCCTCAAAATCCAATGCGCCCGGGTTAATACTTGACTGCGTCTAATTGAATTGTCACAGTTCCTTCTTAGTACAAGGCTGGGTTAGGCGGACGGGGCGATGAGTCCAATGTCATTCTTCCGTGTTCCCACAAAGTTATCCCGTCAAAGAATGTATAGCAATGACACTTTTTTTTCTTTTGTGGAATTTGACTTTGTATGACGTTGACCTCGGATGTTGAGGTGGTAAATTCAGCAAGGACAGTTCTTAGTATCTATTTTGAAGTTATAAACAGTTCTTCAAAGATTTAAATTAAGAAAAAAAAAAAAAACAGCCTGACCAGGTGATGCCTCAGTGGATAGAGCGTCGGACTGGGACGCAGAGGACCCAGGTTTGAGACCCTGAGGTCACCGGCTTGAGCGCGGGCTCATCTGGTTTGAGCAAGGCTTACCAGCGTGAGCCCAAGGTCGCTGGCTTGAGCACAGGGGTCACTCCGTCTGCTATAGCCTCATGGTCAAGGCACATGTGAGAAAGCAATCAGTGAACAACTAAGGAGCCACAACGAAGAATTGATGTTCTCATCTCTCTCCCTTCCTGTCTGTCTGTCCCTATCTGTCCCTCTCTCTGTCTCCCTCTGTCTCTGTCACAAAAAAAAGAGAAAAAATAGAAAAAAAAGTCATAAATTTATCTTACTATGTTTACCTATGTCAGTTAGCTAGATGTAGCATTCATTTTTATTGACTTCATCAACTTTTTTTTTTTAATTTGTTTGCTTGTCTTTGTTTTGTGGATAAATGGAATTTCTTCCCCTCCTGGACATGTAACGAGATCCACTGTTCAAGCAAAAGAACTTCCTGTCTATTGTCACATTAGAACACATTTTAAAAAACTGCACTTGAGTCCCTGGCTGGTTGGCTCAGCGGTAGAGCGTCAGCCTGGCATGTGGGGGACCCGGGTTCGATTCCCAGCCAGGGAACATAGGAGAAGCGCCCATCTGCTTCTCTACCCCTCTCCCTCTCCTTCCTCTCTGTCTCTCTCTTCCCCTCCCGCAGCCAAGGCTCCATTGGAGCAAAGATGGCCCGGGCGCTGGGGATGGCTCCTTGGCCTCTGCCCCAGGCGCTAGAGTGGCTCTGGTCACAACAGAGCGACGCCCCAGAGGGGCAGAGCATCACCCCCTTGTGGGCAGAGTGTTGCCCCTGGTGGGCGTGCCGGGTGGATCCCGGTCGGGTGCATGCGGGAGTCTGTCTGACTGTCTCTCTCTGTTTCCGGCTTCAGAAAAATACCGAAAAAAAAAAAAAAAAAGATGCACAGAGGCTCTTGTGGCAAAAAAAGGATGAGTAGTTGAACAATTTCAGAAGGTTTTCCCGGTGGGAGGAAGGAGACGCTGTCCTCTGCCCTCACGGTGCTTGTGGCTGGTCTAAGAATCCAATAACAGACTTGAGACAGATCAGCGAGGGAAAGGAAACCAATTTAATCCTGACGTCTGTCCGGGAACCCCAGGCAGGGCACAGCCAGAGACCCCACAATGACGAGAGATAAAGAGACAGGGAAAGGGGACCTGAGCCTGTGAGGCATTCTCGGCCAGGGAGGGCGTTTCACAGGGTCACTGCTTAAGAAGGACGGGCGCTTCGTAAACAGGAATACGTCACCTCCCCACGGTCAGGTCACACAAGGTCACCTCCGATCATCTCTTCTTATAGGATGGGGTCCCCTAAGGCAAGTTCCCTTCGCTTTAAAGCAGTTCACCGGTCACCCGAGGCAGCCACGCCTCTGGTGTGGTAGACCAGACGCCCCGCCCTGTCTCATGTAGGTGGGATGGCTTCCTGACCTAGCCAGGCTCGGAGCTGCTGACCCTCCCTCCCTTGACCGCCTGGCAGGGCTTAAGTCTCAGGTCTCTCCTCTCCCAAGACCTCCTCGATCATATGCTGTCTGCCCTCGCCCCTACACCTCCCCAATCGATCACTTTTTGACATGAAGGCATTGATTCCCCCCCGTCTCTCTCTCTCTCTCTCTCTCTAACTCTCTCTAACTCTCTCTCTCTCTCTCATATGATAACGCCAAGGGCTCTGAATAAATGAGCAGTGGTGTTGGTGCGTACTCACAGGCATCCCCCGGACGGAGCGGCGATGAAGACACCATGCAGGTGCATAAACAGCCATAATTTATACGGCCCTGGCATCAAAACTCTTGGTTGTCATGGCTTGTCACCACGGCGACACCCACCAAACTCAAAACGTACCCCTTCGCCTGGAGCTCTGTAACTTTCAAGGCTGGGAAAGTCTTTCATCGGCATTCGACCAGTCTCACTAGTTTTATTCCATCTTCCTTTATTGTGTTTTTATAGAAATTGCATTTTTTTTTTTTTTTACGCATTGTAGATAAGACTCAGCACCAGCAGCAAGATGACCCCTAACTGAAGGCGGAGAGAATAGTTAGTATTTTTGGCAATAGGGTATTTTTTTTTCATTTTTCTGAAGCTGGAAACGGGGAGGCAGTCAGACAGACTCCCGCATGCGCCTGACCAGGATCCACCCGGCACGCCCACCAGGGGGCGATGCTCTGCCCCTCCGGGGCTTTGCTCTGTTGCAACCAGAGCCACTCTAGTGCCTGGGGCAGAGGCCAAGGAGCCATCCTCAGCGCCCGGGCCAACTTTGCTCCAATGGAGCCTTGGCTGTGGAGGGGAAGAGAGAGACAGAGAGGAAGGAGAGGGGGAGGGGTGGAGAAGCAGATGGGCACTTCTCCTGTGTGCCCTGGCCAGGAATCGAACCCAGGACTCCTGCACGCCAGGCTGACGCTCTACCACTGAGCCAAACGGTCAGGGCTGGCAATAGTGTATTTTTAAGGAAGAACCATACACTGTTTACACCAGTGGTGGTCAACCTGGTCCCTCCCTCCCCCTAGTGGGCATTTCAGCTTTCATGGTGGGCGGTAGTGGAGCAACCAAAGTATAAATAAAAAGATAGATTGAACTAGAGTAAGTTTTATAAAGATTGATTCTGCCAGACTTAGCGAAAATCTGACATAAAGTACTTGGTAAGTAATTATGATTCTGTGCTTTCACTTGCTGTCACTCTGCTTTATAAATTGTATAAAGTCAAGTGACTTTCCCTACTTTATAAATCACCATCACTGTGGAACCGGTGGGCGGTGAGAAAATGTTACTACTGACAGAGATACAGAAGTGGGCGGTGGGTATCAAAAGGTCAACTACCCTTGGTTTAGACGTATGCTATTGCACATGTAAGAGACTACGGTAGAATGTGAACATAACTTTTTTTTAATGTATTTTTTAATTTTAGAGAGAGAGAGAGAGAGAGAGAGGAAAGGAGCAAAAGACAGAAACATCCATCTGTTTCTCTTTGTGTCCTGACGTGGGATCGAACCGGCAACCTCTGTATTTTCCCGATGACGAACTCTAACCAGCCCAGCTACCCAGCCAGGGCCGGACATAAGTTTTATGGGCGCTGGGAAGCTGAAGTATTTGTGTGACACACTGTATTGTCACCATGGCTCGATTTCATTGGACTGGGACGGGACCCATGATGTCTCTGAGGGCTGCCTGTAGCTCTCAGACCTGTTGCTGGTCTTCTGTTATTTTAAGACAGCTCCTAGTTGGCACTCGGTTACATGGTTTTGTCGCAGGGAAGCTGAACTTTCCCTAAGATGGTTGCTCTAAACGGATGAAACGAGAAAAGTGGGCCCTGGCCGGGTAGCTCAGTGGGTTAGAGTGCCGTGACAATACGCCAAGGCTGCAAGTTTGATCCCCAGGTCAGGGCAGCTACAAGAATCAACCAATGGGCCTGCCCTGTGGTGGCGCAGTGGATAAAGCGTCGACCTGGAAATGCTGAGGTCGCCGGTTCGAAACCCTGGGCTTGCCTGGTCAAGGCACATATGGGAGTTGATGCTTCCTGCTCCTCCTCCCTTCGCTCTCTCTCCTCTCTCTCTCTCTCTCTCTCTCTCTCTCTCTCCCTCTCTTCTCTAAAATGAATAAATTAAAAAAAAAAAAAAAAGAATCAACCAATGAATGCATAAATAAGTGGAACAGCAAATCAGTGCCTCTCTCTCTCTCTCTCTCTTTCTCTCTCTCAAATCAATAAATTAAAAAAAAATTTTTTTCTTAAGTGACACATAAAAACCAAAAGGCAGATGACAAACGCCTGTAGTGTGTTACTTAATGGTCACTCATTCTATCTGATCTAGTCACCTCCCTGCAAATACTTAGCCTAAAGAGAGGAGTCTTTGGAAAAGCAATGAGTCTGCTGTTAGGCAAGGTTCCAACACGCCGATCGGGTCCACTGGGTGACAGTTTAGGAACAGACGTCGTATTCCTTGTCTCTCGCTGTTCCCCTGGTTACCACCATCCAGCAGACTGAAATGAGGTGACCCATCGTCCTCCTTCAGGGAGGACGGTCCTTCTTTTGTAAGTCCCGTCCTCCTTCGAAGAGTGTCCTCCTCAGAGTCCTCCTCTTTGACATTGGAAGGCTCCTCTGCAAATGTCCGTATTCGATCGATGCAGAGTCGATCCATTGCCTCTGATCTGACACATCTGTATCTAAATGAGTACTGTTCTCTTACAATGATTATTAAACATGAATAGGCATGGAAGCCTAATGACAATGTAAAACATTACACGTGTTTTTATTATGCAGGGATCACATTATCCTGTATTATTCTTGCGATGAATACAATGTTTCTTTTCTTTCCGACATTGTTTTCTTTCGTTGTATTTTTGCCCTCCTTTTCATCGTAAAAAAAAAAGTGGGTCACCTTCGCTTAAAACAGCATACATGACAGCTAGTGCTCGACATACGGTCATAATTGGTTCTGACAGACCAGTCGTAACACGGTTTGGTTGTAAGCTGAGTAGGTTATATGCACAGTACTGTGAAATGATGTTGTAAAAATCTTTAAATCATATTTTATCATAATTTTCTTTTATTATTGTTATATATCCTAATTTTCTTTGTTCATTTTATGCCATTTGTATCATCTCGACACCATTTTGTTTCTTGTTTTTATTTACATTCGTCAGGTTTAAGTAAAACACTGCATTAACCAGTACAACTGGTTTAATATTGGCAAAGACAAGTTTCTCTTGGTAGACATCTTGGGAGGGGTTGGATGAAAAATATCCAAGACACAAATTGCCGTACCGAGTCTGGGATAACAGTTGACACGGTGCACGCGGAGACGGTAGTGCTGCCGGAAGCTGGTCCGCACTGTCGTACGTCCGCCCAGCTGGGCCACGCTTGCGCTGCCAGACGCGGAGCAGTCGTGGCTAGCGATTGTGGTCGTCAAGTCGAACGACCGTAAGTTGCATAGGTCGTAAGTCGATCTATATTTGTATATAAGATATTTACTAATATTTCTAAGTGGATCACAATTGGTCACATGTTGGGATGAGAACACCTGGGTCATAGGAAATATCTTACTAGAATAGATTTCACCTTGGTTATTTTTAAAGTAGCCAGTGGAAAACTTGACATTCTGCTCCACGGCTGGCCAGCCTTATACTTCTACCGCATGGCGCTGGTATAGACAATTATTTCCTTCCCTGCCTGTTCACATTCACTTGCTGGATTTATCTTTTGGGTAGAAAAGCAGTGCTGTTGAATAAATCTAAAAATCATACCTATATTCCTCAAAAATTCCTAAATATATACTTTTCATATTTCCAACTGATTTATTTCCCCAGTATATTGAAACTCTTCAACAGATCCATGATAGCCACTGTTTATTTCTAACACAATACATTGCACCAAAAAACATCTTACTCACAGCCTAAAATATCACTAATCCAATAGAGGGGGAAAAAATCACATTACCGCCTTTACCTGAGAAGTTGATTAGGGAGATTTAATGAAACACTAGCTGTAAATCACAGAGGTCCTTCTATCTATTAAGTTCCGCCTGCTTTATTATTACTTTTTTAAATGTTACATAATTGCCCTGGCCGGTTGGCTCAGCGGTAGAGCGTCGGCCTGGCATGCGGGGGACCCGAGTTTGATTCCCGGCCAGGGCACACAGGAGAAGCGCCCATCTGCTTCTCCACCCCTCCCCGCCTCCTTCCTCTCTGTCTCTCTCTTCCCTTCCCACAGCCGAGACTCCATTGGAGCAAAGATGGCCCGGGCACTGGGAATGGCTCTGTGGCCTCTGCCTCAGGCGCTAGAATGGCTCTGGATGCAACGAAGCAACGCCCCAGATGGGCAGAGCATCGCCCCCTGGTGGGCGTGCCGGATGGATCCTGGTCGGGTGCATGCGGGAGTCTGTCTGACTGCCTCCCCATTTCCAGCTTCGGAAAAATGAAAAAAAAAAAGTAAAAAAAAATAATGTTATTGTAATAACCCAGGGGGTACTAGAAATATCGGGGATGTGGGGGGGGGCGACACTTTATAAAGTAGACGGTTGTCTGACCACTGTACTGTCCACCAGAAACCAAAGCGATCTTGGTTGTGCAAAGGGAAAGAAGGTGTTGTTATTCAGGTCAATGCAGCGAGGTTATCACTGGGTAACATTCAAATTTTTTGTGACCTAGATAGAGGTATTTGGGACAGCATAGGAGTGAATTCAAAAAAGAAAAGAAAAAAGGAAAGAAAGAAAGAAAGAAAGAAAGAAAGAAAGAAAGAAAGAAAGAAAGAAAGAAAAGAAAGAAAGAATATAAATTATGCTATAGGATGCCCGGGGCTCTGACTTCTGTGTTTTCTAACTTACTGTGTTTTTCTAAAATATTGATATTCATAACATCAGTCTCATTTACCCTGTTTTTCTTTGTTTGTTTGTTTTTTTGGCTTGTTTTTTCCCTGAAGGGGACCTAGAAGGAGTTGCACACATCCGTGAGACGCAGGCAGACTTCCTCTCTGAATGAAAACGTAAGCAGTTCTTGGGTAGCTTATGCTTTCAAAAAAACAAAAAACAAAACAAAAACGGGACCCTAATCCCTCCTGAGGCCCCCCCTGTGGACCCAGAAGGGAGGAGAGGACTCGTGGAAGGGGGCAGACCATTTTCTCCTCCTCTCTGTCCGTGGGTGGGACCCTAACTCCTCGCTTGGAGAAAACAGCTTCTGCTTTGGACACACGGACAGACCTGCCTTCCCGGGTGGATAAGGGCTGACCAAAGGGTGCTGACCAATTTCCCCTACGGGGAGATCCCAAGACGTGCCCCAGGAGACCGGGTGTCATTCACAGAGAAAAGGGGGTGTTGAGGAGAAATGCTTGTGCAGGGAAAATGGCGTGGGGTGTGTGGGTAAGGCTGGGGACTCCCCCGCCTCCAGAGCTCAATGCCAGCTGGACTTTGATGCTAGCGAGCTTTGCGTGTCTTCGAGCCAAAGTTGCTCATCACCGAAGTCTTCTGTGTCCCAGGAATCGAGGAACATGAGTGTCCCTGACACATCCGGACATCAAGGGGATGAGGCGTCTTTGGGGAGGATGGTCCCCCTGGTGACAAGGTCACGGACTTCTTTTTTTTTTTTTTTTTTTGTATTTCTCTGAAGCTGGAAACGGGGAGAGACAGTCAGACAGACTCTCGCATGCGCCCGACCGGGATCCACCCGCCACGCCCACCAGGGGGCGATGCTTTGCCCCTCCGGGGTGTCACTCTGTCACAACCAGAGCCACTCTAGCACCTGGGGCACAGGCCAAGGAGCCGTCCCCAGCGCCCGGGCCATCTTAGCTCCAATGGAGCCTCGGCTGCGGGAGGGGAAGAGAGAGACAGAGAGGAAGGAGAGGAGGAGGGGTGGAGAAGCAGATGGGCGCTTCTCCTATGTGCCCTGGCCGGGAATCGAACCCGGGACTTCCGCACGCCAGGCCGACGCTCTACCACTGAGCCAACCGGCCAGGGCGGTCACGGACTTCTTAGCACAGCACCTTGGGTCCCGGACCACCATGGGCCGTGAGGACAAGGAGCCCAGAAGAGGTAGCAACGCCAGGGCCGTTGGGTCAGGGAACTTTCTCCAAGAGCCCCACAGCATGGCACCTCCGAGAGGACACACCTGGGAACCCGGCTCAGGTCTCCCGTTTCTGTCCCCGCTGTCAGGACCTGCAGGGGTGGGGGTGGGGGATGGGGACAGACCTCCGGAGGGTCACCCGCGCTCTGGCAACAACTCAACTTGCTTTCCGGGGAAACGCCATAGAACGCCCGAGTTCTCGCGGGCACGGCCGGGAGCCTGGCACCCTCGTACGGCAGTCTCGTGGGTGTGTCTGGCTGTACAGGCCCCTGCCTCCGAGTCGGAGACACACGCACGTGTCAACTGCCAACTTGGCTCCGTTCACGCTCAGAAATGGCACTGAACCAACGCGGTGGAATCCCACTGCCAAGGCAACTGTACGTTCTAATCTGGGGCGAGACACGTTTTTTGTTTGATTTTGGATTTTTTTTTGTATTTTTCTGAAGCTGGAAACGGGGAGAGACAGTCAGACAGACTCCCGCATGCGCCCGACCGGGATCCACCCGGCACGTCCACCAGGGGGCGATGCTCTGCCCCTCCGGGGCGTCGCTCTGTTGCCACCAGAGCCACTCCAGCGCCTGGGGCAGAGGCCAAGGAGCCATCCCCAGCCCTCGGGCCATCTTTGCTCCAATGGAGCCTTGGCTGCGGGAGGGGAAGAGAGAGACAGAGAGGAAGGAGAGGGGGAGGGGTGGAGAAGCAGATGGGCGCTTTTCCTGTGTGCCCTGGCCGGGAATCGAACCCGGGACCTCTGCATGCCAGGCCGATGCTCTACCACTGAGCCAACCGGCCAGGACCTGACATGTTTTTTGTTTTTTTTTAAGGAACCTCTCTGCTCTTTCCCTGATCACAGAACTCGGCTATGGGCACACAGGAGAAGCGCCCATCTGCTTCTCTACCCCTCCCCCTCTCCTTCCTCTCTGTCTCTCTGTTCCCCTCCCGCAGCCAAGGCTCCATTGGAGCAAAGTTGGCCTGGACGCTGGGGATGGCTCCTTGGCCTCTGCCCCAGGCGCTAAAGTGGCTCTGGTCCTGGCAGAGCGACACCCCGGAGGGGCAGAGCATCGCCCCCTGGTGGGCAGAGCGTCGCCCCTGGTGGGCATGCCGGGTGGATCCTGGTCGGGCGCATGCGGGAGTCTGTCTGACTGTCTCTCCCCGTTTCTAGCTTCAGAAATTAAGAAGAAAAAAAAATTAAAAAAAAAAAAGAACCCTCCCCAGTCTCAGCTTAAGTACGTCTTCGTTGATCCCGTTTCCAAATCGGGTCACCTTGCAGGTGACATGTTCCACGTACGCCTTTTGAGGGGATGCCGCTAAACCCCCAACGCGAGGGAATTGTCACGATGAAAGTCAGGGTCAAGACTCCAGGTAGGGCCTGACCAGGCGGTGGCGCAGTGGATAGAGCGTCGGACTGGGATGCGGAGGACCCGGGTTCGAGACCCCGAGGTCGCCAGCTTGAGCGCGGGCTCATCTGGTTTGAGCAAAAAGCTCACCAGCTTGAGCTCAAGGTCGCTGGTTCGAGCAAGGAGTCACTTGGTCTGCTGTAGCCCCACGGTCAAGGCACCTATGAGAAAGCAATCAATGAGCAACTAAGGTGTCACAACGAAGAATTGATGATTGATGCTTCTCATCTCTCTCTGCTCCTGTCTGTCTGTCCCAATCTATCCATCTCTCTGTCTCTCTCTCTCATACTCTGTAAAAGAAAAAAAAAAGAAGACACCAGGTTGGATGCCCTTAGAAACTGCCCAGGGATGCTCAAAACTTACCAAACAAGTGACTCAGTTCCACACACACACACACACACACACACACACACACACACACACACGGAAAGCTGGCTCAGCTGTTAAAGGAAGTCTCCCACTTCAGGCAAGCGAAGTTGTCCAAGGGCACGCATCCTGCAGAGGAACCATAGTGACTTTGGGATCGCTACACTATCCAATGTCTGGCTGAGCAGAGAGCTTCAGCCCAATCCCAAAGGGCACCGAGTTCAAATCCCAGTCTCACCGTCTCTCCCATGCACCCTGCTGATGGGTGATCAGCACACCGCCCACTTCCGTGACTGCCCCCTTTTAAACGGAGCTCCCTTGGGGAAATGTCACGTGTTCCCTTTTATTCAAAGGCGCCTCCGCCGTGTTCCCAACCTCTGCAGCCTGTCTGCTCAGCGGCAGTTGGGGAAATTATTGGCACTGGAAGGTATGTTAAGCATATAAAAATATGCTTCCTGGCGGAATTGTTAGAGCCTGGATCCAAACCTGTTGATCTGAGACCTCAGGGTGACTATGTAATTAATGCCCGTTGGGTGGTCCATAGCTCTGTGTTTCTTAGCCATCTCTTGTTTCCTCGGAAGAACCCATTTAAAGATCTTCTTGGGAACTAAACAGCATCTAATTGTCTGCGTGGACCGGGCGAATTTTAACCCAGCCCTCAAAATAGATGCCTTTTAAGGCCCTGGCCGGTTGGCTCAGCGGTAGAGCGTCGGCCTGGCGTGCAGGGAACTCGGGTTCGATTCCCGGCCAGGGCACATAGGGAAAGCGCCCATTTGCTTCTCCACCCCCACCCCCCTCCTTCCTCTCTGTCTCTCTCTTCCCCTCCCGCAGCCGAGGCTCCATTGGAGCAAAGATGGCCCGGGCGCTGGGGATGGCTCCTTGGCCTCTGCCCCAGGCACTAGAGTGGCTCTGGTCGCGGCAGAGCGACCCCCCCGGAGGGGCAGAGCATTGCCCCCTGGTGGGCAGAGCGTCGCCCCATGGCGGGCGTGCCGGGTGGATCCCGGTCAGGCACATGCGGGAGTCTGTCTCACTGTCTCTCTCCATTTCCAGCTTCAGAAAAATACAAAAAAAAAAAAAAAAAATAGATACCTTTTACGTAGAAGACGGACGTTTTGATGGATGGCCGTAAGATGCGGTTGTTATAAAGAGGCGTCGTGCCTTCGAGGAAAAGGTTAGCATTTTCTCTGCCCAGCCATGAACTGACGATTCTTCGATAGTCTCGCCAGGACGGGAAATAGAGACAGCATGTCACTATGAAGTCACTTCGGCGGAGACGATGAGCCGGCAGCGTGCGTCTGCAGAGATGGTGCCGATGGTTCGCCGAAGGGCCACGGCTCTCGTAAACACACAGCTTAGTGTGTGCAGACTCACGGCGGTGGGGAAACGGGAGGAGCCGCCCCGGAAGCAGGGCATAGCTCAGTCCAACGCTTCTAGACCGAGGCTGGGAAGAGAAATTAATGGGAAGGGCCGCTTCTCCCTGGACCGGGCGTTCTGCGCCCCACGTGGAGAGAGAGAGAGAGAGAGAGAGAGAGAGAGAGAGAGCGACAGAGAGACAGAGAGACAGAGAGAGCACTGACAAGGGACAGGGCAGGGAGCTGCATCCGGCACACCACGTCCTCGTCACCGTGGCCCCTCAGGGATTCAGGCAGCAGTTTCTGAAGGCCTTCCGGACGCACCTGAACTTTCTCTGCTGTGCAGGGTACAGGCACGCTGTATCAATTTCCTGCTCAAACGTTCCTCCCTACCAAGGTTCTCCGACCCTCCTCCGTGGAAAATGGGCAACTTCCTTTCTGATCGGCATCAGGAGAGCTTTCTTTATTGAGATAGGGATTAATAAGGAGTTCATTTCTGGATAAGGAAAATGTCAATCTTTTCTCTCTCTCTCTCTCTCTTTTCATGCTATTTTTTTTTTTTTTTTGTATTTTTCTGAAGCTGGAAACGGGGAGAGACAGTCAGACAGACTCCCGCATGCGCCCGACCGGGATCCACCCGGCACGCCCACCAGGGGCGACGCTCTGCCCATCTAGGGGGCGATGCTCTGCCCCTCCGGGGCATCACTCTGCCACGACCAGAGCCACTCTAGCGCCTGGGGCAGAGGCCAAGGAGCCATCCCCAGCCCTCGGGCCATCTTTGCTCCAATGGAGCCTTGGCTGCGGGAGGGGAAGAGAGAGACAGAGAGGAAGGAGAGGGGGAGGGGTGGAGAAGCAGATGGGCGCTTCTCCTGTGTGCCCTAGCTGGGAATCGAACCCGGGACGTCTGCACGCCAGGCCGACGCTCTACCCCTGAGGCAACGGGCCAGGGCCTGTTTTATATTTTTAATGTTATTATTATTTTTAGTATAGATTTGTCTGCGAGCCAGAGGCAGCCATCAAAAGAGCCACATCTGGCTCGCGAGCCATAGGTCCCTGACCCCTGGCTTAGCATAACGTCCTCTGAGTTCATCCACAGGGGGTCACACAGCCAGGATTCCCATTCTTTATCCAGGGTGATTACTAACCCCTTGCATGGCTAGACCACCATTTCTCTATCTACTCATCCACTGATGGACATGTGGGTTGTTGCCACATCGTGGATGTTGTGATAAATGGTGGGAGGACCGTGGGGGTGCAGATATCTCTCTGAGACCCCCCGTGTCGTTTCCCTTGGGTATGTCCTCGGGAGGGGGAGGCAGTGAGGAAGCTATGCACGCTCTCAGCATCCCCTGAGCCCCTCGAGTGCAGACAGACACCCCCCGGGGGTGCCCGTAGACCTTCCTTCGGAACAGATAAGCCCAAAGGTCTGCACAGCCCGAGAGAGAAGAGAGTTTGGCCTCCTTACTGTCCAAGCCCAGGGAGCCGACCTGTCTGGTCTCTGAATCACAGAAAGCAAGCCCTGGCGGGGAGAACAGTGTGGGAGTCCCCTGAGCCCCAGTCAGTTGTTACAATGTGTCTGTTGGATGGTTACTTAGTATCCTCACCAGGACGTCTAGTTCTTTTGTAATGTGTCTATTTCCAGCTCTTCTGTAGGTGGGAACAGTCTTGTAACTGTTGCAAAACATAGAACATGGCCGTAGCTGGTAGCCGTTGTGTCTTTTTCCAAGACATTTTTTAAAACAACAACAACAACCAAAATAAAAATAACAACAAACAAAAAAAAAAACCCAGTGGGGCCCTGGCCAGTTGGCTCAGCGGTAGAGCGTTGGCCTGGCGTGCAGGGGACCCGGGTTCGATTCCCGGCCAGGGCACATAGGAGAGGCACCCATTTGCTTCTCCACCCCGCCCCCCTCCTTCCTCTCTGTCTCTTTCTTCCCCTCCCGCAGCCAAGGCTCCATGGGAGCAAAGATGGCCCGGGCGCTGGGGATGGCTCCTTGGCCTCTGCCCCAGGCGCTAGAGTGGCTCTGGTCGTGGCAGAGCGATGCCCTGGAGGGGCAGAGCATTGTCCCCTGGTGGGCAGAGCGTTGCCCGTGGTGGGCGTGCCAGGTGGATCCCGGTCGGGCGCATGCGGGAGTCTGTCTGACTGTCTCTTCCCATTTCCAGCTTCAGAAAAAATAAAAATAAAAATAAAAAAACAAAACAAAAAACCCAGTGGGCAATGGCCTAGCAGCGTCGTTTAGCTCATGCGTCCTGGGTCAGAAAGAAATCAGCTTCGTCTCAAAAGAAGCAGGTTTTGGGATCATCAAGAACAGAAAACAACCAAATCCTTGAAAGCAAAGAGACATGGGTGTTGGGAGAACACTGAGAGAGTCTCCTCCTTATTTTTCCCCCTTTATTATTAATTTTAATGGGGTGACATTGATTAATCAGGATACATAGATTCAGAGAAAACATCTCCAGGTCATTTTGACATTTGATTATGCTGCATCCCCATCACCCAAAGTCAAATTGTCTTCTGTCACCTTCTATCTGGTTTTCTTTGTGCCCCTTCCCCCCCCCCAGTAAGCCCCACACTCTTATCCATGTCCCTGAGTCTCATTTTCATGTCCCACCTACGTATGGAATCATACACTTCTTACTTTTTTTCTGATTCACTTATTTCACTCGGTATAATGTTATCAAGGTCCACCCATGTTGTCGTAACGCCTTATTTTGAGAAGAGGGACGGAAAGGCAGGTAGAAACAGTGTTGCCCCCGGAAAGACACTGGTTTATCACGGGGACAAAGATGGCACAGATGCTGAGGACTCCCCATCGGTGTGGAGAAGAACCCTTTCGGCAACGGCAGCGGCCTGAGCCAGTTTCTCTCCCTTCCACACTGAGTCCTGCGCAGAGAAAATAAGAGATGAGAACGTGACATTTATTTCCCGTGCCTTGTCACACACACGGAGGCCGGTTGGTGGAAAGGCTTTTCTTGTGGATTCGGGGGGGGGGGGGTCGGGGGGGGGGCATACAACCGGCCGCTGGCCAGGCTCTGTGTGTTACCAGGGAGCTAGACGCAATTATATTTCCCCTCCCTCCCTTGTTACTTTCCACGCCCTGGACATGATACTAAATATAACCTGCAGAATTATGTAACTGTTTGCTATTGTATTCTTTCTTCCTTTCCTTTTATTTACGTATTTATCATTATTTTTTTTTAAAAAAGAACTTCTAGATGGATCTACCCTGAGCTGCTTCGGCTGGAAGCAACATGAAAGAGAGATATCTCTCAGCGGGCCTCTCTCCTTCATTAAGTCGGCACTCCTGGGAGGTATGATTTAATCTAGGCAATCCTGCCCGTATAATTTAAGCAGTGGGTTAAGTTGTAAAAATGAGTGTTTCAACATCTCGCGCTCTAACGGGGAGAAGTAAATGTTTTCACTGTGTTTCCAAAGCTCCGGTTCTCCAAGAAAAAACATAAGAAAGAAGTAAAAGACAGTAAAACAATGACTTTATTGTCTTTTTGCGGGCTGAGATTCCCTGGTCGGCAAACTGGGGCTCACGAGCCACATGCGGCTCTTTGGCCCCTTGAGTGTGGCTCTTCCACAAAATACCACGTGCGGGCGCTACCCCGATAAGGAATGTACCTACCAGCACCGTTTAAGTTTTAAAAATCTGTCTCTCAAAAGAAATCTCAATCGTCGTCCTGTTGATCTTTGGCTCTGCTGGCTAATGAGTTTGCCGACCACTGGCCGCGACCACACGAGGGTCACAGAGGAACACAGATGGCCGTGGAAAGTCCCCAGGCCAAGCTGGAGACCTTCGGATCGGATCGGCGGACGTCCCGTGAGGCTAGCCTTTGAGGCTAGCCAGCATCAAATCAAGGATTTGGAATCCCAGGGCTGCTCGGAAGGCAAGAGTCACTTCCACCTTGCTTTGTCGAGATTTACGCTGTTTCAAAAAAGCGTCCCTTTCTTTCCGTTTTCATGAAATGGAAGTACTCACAGTGGCACCTTCTGACCACAGTGCACTCTCCAAACGTCACTGAAATATATTCAAACGCTGGTGGGTCCTGGTTCACGTCAGCCGATCACGGAAACAGAATGCCCTGGTGCGCCAATCAGGAGTCCGCAAGGTTCTCACCGCTCTGCTGAGGTCTGCCGAGTGAAGACGCATTAACAGTTCACGCAGCAGTTGTCTTAGTTTGTAGAGACCGTGCCGGGACCAGAGACTATTTAGAGACAAAAAAAAAAAAAAAAAAAAAACACCAAAAAACAAAAAACACAAAGCACTGAGGTAGCAATCCTTGACTGGTCACTTCTTCCCTCAGCCTCCCAGTCATTCATTCGAGATGCCATGACCGCAATGGTTCAAGGTTTCGATCTGCTTGGCTCTGCCGTCCAGGCCAAAGGAGACTGCAGCCGAAAACAAAAAAAACTCAAGAGAAGGTTGAGACACACTAGGGCAGGAAGTGGAGAATTAGTTAAGATCACCGAGAATGAGGGTGTGTCATTAGAGACCAAGGCTCAGGCCCTGGCCAGTTGGCTCAGTGGTAGAGCGTCGGCCTGGCGTGCAGAAGTCCCGGGTTCGATTCCCGGCCAGGGCACACAGGAGAAGCGCCCATCTGCTTCTCCACCCCTCCCCCTCTCCTTCCTCTCTGTCTCTCTCTTCCCCTCCCGCAGCCAAGGCTCCACTGGAGCAAAGTTGGCCTCGGCGCTGGGGATGGCTCCTTGGCCTCTGCCCCAGGCGCTAGAGTGGCTCTGGTTGCAACAGAGCAACGCCCGCTGGTGGGCAGAGCATTGCCCCCTGGTGGGCGTGCCGGGTGGATCCCGGTCGGGCGCATGCGGGAGTCTGTCTGACTGTCTCTCCCCATTTCCAGCTTCAGAAAAATACAAAAAAAAAAAGAGACCAAGGCTCAGAGCGTCCACACCCTGGTATTATTCCCAATCACGACGTACAAACGTGGAATTTGCACAGTGGAAAAACGCCGGTGGCCAAAATAATCGATTCATTAGAAAGACGGTGTCGGAGGGGAGTTTACAGACAGCGGGGACCAAAGAGACAAACAGGAGGTGGGTCGTGGAGCAAACCGGACCGGAAAAGTCCCCGGGAACAAAGATGATGAACCGAAGCCGTCCCACGGGGGGTGGGGGGGAGCAGATTGCGAGAAGGGCAGGTTCTTAGGGAAAAGGGGGTGATTCTCCGGGGAAAATGGAAGTGAAGAGGAAAAGAGGAAGTCCACAGACGAGACGGACTGACCCCCAAAAAGGAGCCACAGGTTGTCTCTGCAGGAGCTAAGCTGGGCTGTTGATGGAGGACAGGGACCTGCGGACGTCCCTCCTTCACAGGGTCCCCCAGGACTCTGAGCTCAGGCCACACTGTGTCACACAAGGTGTCCTGTGACCTCACCCGACATTGCCTTAATACGGTGATTTTGAGGAGAAGACAGTGTTGAAATCACCTCTGAAGGTGCGATTCCAAATAAGGCTGCTAAACCCACGTCGGATCGGTTTCTGAAGCTGTCTGTGTGGCCGCAACATTTGTTTCCATCACATTTCATTTCCTCTTTTCGTTTTAGTTTCTGTGTTTTGTTTTTCCCGCCTCCAACGCCTTTTTGGCTCTTTCTAACCAAGGCAGGCTGGCTTCTCACGCCATTTTAATTGTTCTCGCACCGGGATTTTGATCCCACTCAAAAATATTTGGGGGGAGCCCTTTGGGGCGGGGTCACGTGACCTTCTGAGTGAGTTTGAGGAATCAAAGACCGATGTGGCCAAAGGGACCCCCTCAACCGTGTCAGGGTCTGTCCATGAGAAGTCATCACCCTGGACCTGAGCCGGACAGATGATCCATTGCTTCGGTTACCAAGTCGACCGGGAAAATTTCCACCTGTCAGGTTGGTGGGTCGGGGTCCGTGACCTGTCTCTGTTGTTGATGGGTGCCATTTGGTCAACGCCTGTTCTGCTTCTCTCTCTTTGTCTCCTGGTAACTGCAATCATTTCTGTCTGGGGCAGCGGTTCTCAACCTGTGGGTCGCGACCCCGGCGGGGTCGCCTAAAGCCATCGGAAAATACATAATGCATATCAGGTATTTACATTCCGAATCGTAACTGTAGCAAAATGACAGTTACGAAGTAGCCACCAAAATTATTTTTTGGTTTGGGGGTCACCGCCACATGAGGAACTTTATTGCGGGGTTCACGGCATTAGAAAGGTTGAGAACCACTGGTCTAGGGGAAGAAGTGTTTCTTCACCTTCAGCTCAACTGTGTTGGTGGACCTGACTCCCCCCGCCCCCCGCTCTGCAGGGCAACTCACAACCTACAGTTTAGTTAAGAAGGACATCACACTCCCTGACCAAAGAAGGGCTTGGTTTCAGAACCATCATATGACCCAAAGTCAAAAAGACCCAATGGGAACCAGCCTAGATGTGTTGAGATCGAGATTCTCACTCAAGTCTGAAAAGATGGACCCCTTTTTTGTTAATGGGTGTCGCACTAGCCAGTGCAACTGAAAAAATAAAGAAAAAGATATAGCCCTCATCTTGCCGTTAACTGGATTATGAACGCACTGTGGTTGAATCTGGAAAAAAAATTTCAATGTGTACATAGTATTATTAAAAATTCACACCTATTATGTATCCATACATTCTTTTTATGTGTATGTGTGACAGTGACAGAGAGAGAGACAGACAGAGAGAGAGAGAGACAAGAAGCATCAATTCTTCGTTGTGACACCTTAGTTGCTCATTGATTGCTTTCTCATATGTGCCTTGACCTGGGGACTACAGCAGACCAAGTAACCCCTTGCTCGAGCCAGCGTCCTTGGGTCCAAGCTGGTGAGCTTTTGCTCAAACCAGATGAGCCCACACTCAAGCTGGCGACCTCGGGGTCTCGAACCTGGGTCTTCCGCGTCCCAGTCCGACGCTCTATCCACTGCGCCACCGCCTGGTCAGGCCATACATTCTTATTTATACATATATATTTATGCATGTATTATGCAGATATCCTATATCTACATTATTTATATATTTACAGTCTATAAACATATCCATTCCTACGTGTCCCTGTACCACGTGACCATGAACTCCTCCTACAGAGCCGTGTTCTCTGTCAGCCCACGGTTCCACGTCCTCTCTGAACTTCAGGGACCAGCGATGTTCAATACTGTTCTTGGAATATCTCACCAGTTTTGCCCTCACCGGTTTATTTTTGAAACGGTAAAAAATGAATGTGTTCGTGCAATATATATATATATAGAAGCTTCTTCATGTCTTGTGTGCATTTTTCTTTCTTTCTTTCTCTCTTTCTTCTTTCTTTCTTTCTCTTTCTTTCCCTCTTTCTTTCTTTTCTCTCTCTCTCTTTCCTTTCTTCCTTCCTTCTTTTCTTTTTTTTTCCTTTCTTTCTTTTTTATAGAGTATTAGGAGGGGAGATAGTGACATAGACCCCCACATGCAATATATATATATATATATATTGCACGAACTTGGGAATCCATGTTTTTGAAAAGTTCATGAAATGGTAGACATAGGAAAAATTTCTGCAAAAAAAGAAAAATAAATAAATAAATAAAAATAAAAAGGCTGTGGACGCTTTGGGATTTGGGTTTAAGCTCGCTATTCCCGTGGGAAGAAGAAGAAACAAAGTAGCAAAAAGCGAGCATGAAATATGATACATGTCAGGCTAGAGTCATTGATGGTTTAGCCTCAAAGGAATATTTGAGTGTTCTTTACTTTTGTTTTCTCAGTTGTCTGTTTGTCTGTTTTATCAACCGAGAGTTCTCTTTATAACTTGGTGAGTGCCATCTCATTAGACAACGGAGCCAAATATCAACAGGACAACGACTGAAATTTCTCTTGAGAGCCACGTTTTTTAAACTGAAACTCTACGGCAGAGGTCCCCAAACTTTTTACACAGGGGGCCAGTTCACTGTCCCTCAGACCGTTGGAGGGCTGGACTATAAAAAAAAACTATGAACAAATCCCTATGCACACTACACATATCTTATTTTAAAGTAAAAAACAAAAAGGGAACAAATACAATATTTAAAATAAAGAACAAGTCAATTTAAATCAACAAACTGACCAGTATTTCAATGGGAACTATGCTCCTCTCACTGACCACCAATGAAAGAGGTGCCCCTTCTGGAAGTGCTGCGAGGGCCGGATAAATGGCCTCAGGGGGCCGCATGTGGCCCGCCGGCCGGCCGTAGTTTGGGGACCCCTGCTCTACGGGGAGGTACATTCCTTATTGAGGGAGCACCCGCACATGGTGGTGTTTTGTGGAAGAGCCGCCCTCAGGGGGCCAAAGAGCCGCACGTGTGGCTCGCCAGCCAGCGGTTTGCCAACCAGGGTGTAACTGGGGACATTCCTGAGATTTTTAAGAGACGACCTTGGATGACATCCATCCAATGGGCATTTACAAAAATCCCGGTAGAGAGCAGAACCGGAAGTTCCTTCTACGTCAGGGCGCGAGGATGTGTAATGAGAAACAGCGGCACTGTTCGCTGGCACCCTCCAGGGTTCCCGTGTGTGTCCCTTCCGGGAGGCGGCGTGACCGCGGGCTGTCTGGCATCCCTGTCACCACCACGGGAGCTGCCCGTACACGCTGTCAGCACGCCGTGCGTCGAGAGCTACAGAGCCCGTCTGCACAGGGAGGGGAGGGTGCTCTCAGGGACCTGGCTTCCTTCTTTCTGACGCCTGTCACGTCTGCAAATCACCGTCTGGGCTGCGTGCACCTCATCCCTGCGTGGTCTGCCACCTGAAATCAGTTCCCTCCGTGCGCCACCTTCGTAAGCGTGCTCCTGTCCAGCGACCCAGCCTTCGGCTTTTCCGTAAGAGCCACCAGAAGACGATAGCGTCCCTCTCTGGCCAGGACTGCCCCTCATCCTCGGAATCCTTAGGGAGACGAAGCCCTTGGACCGAAGGAGCAGACTGCTCAGTGCTGTTTCTCTATATTCTATCTCGAGAGGTGGACGCCGTGTTTCACCCGTCCAGGTGTGTCTGTTTTCTGCTCTGAGCCTGGGTTCCTGCCACCCCCCAAAGCCTTTGCTCATAGAAGAGGGGTCTTCAAGGGGTCCGCCCAGTGCCGGCATTGACCGGCCACCAGAGAGGTCCCTGCCAGATGAGTTCTCTCCCTCTGACTTAAAACACGCTCCACATTGACCTCGTAGGGCTGCAGAAACTGGGTCATTGTCGTGCCCTTGTGGGATATGTGGGGTCCATGTGACAGTGAAGATAGTAAGTAACCGCAGAAACCCAGAATGATGTTGGCCACCAGAAATCAGTCATTTACCAGAAGCTTCTTCATGTCTTGTGTGCATCTTTCTTTCTTTCTTTCTTTCTTTCTTTCTTTCTTTCTTTCTTTCTTTCTTTCTTCTTTCTTTCTTTCTTCTTTCTCTTTCTTTCTCCTTCCTTCCTTCCTTCCTTCCTTCCTTCCTTCCTTCCTTCTTTCTCTTTCTTTCTTTCTTTCTTTCTTTCTTTCTCCTTCATTCCTTTCTTCCTCCCTTCTTTCTTCCTCTCTCTCTTTCTTTTTCTTTCTTTCTTTTCTCTCTCTCTTTCCTTCCTTCTTTCCTTCCTTCCTTTCTTTTTTTTTCTTTCTTTCTTTTTTTATAGAGTATTAGGAGGGGAGATAGTGACATAGACCCCTCCACATGCATCCCAATCAGAATCCACACAGCAAGCCACACCTGGGGCCGATGCTCAAGTACCAAGCTATTCTTAGTGCCTGAGGCTGACGTACTCAAACCAACCGCATTATCCTCAGCCCCCGGGGCTGACACTTGAACCAATCAAGCCACTGCTGGTGGGAGGGAAAGAGGGAGAGAATGGGGAGAGGGAGGAGGAGAGAAGCAAATAGTTGCCATTCCTGTGTGCCTTGACTGGGGATCGAACCCAGAACTTCCATACGCTGTGCCGACACTCAAACCACTGACCCAGCTGGCTGGGGCCAGGTAGTGTACGTTTGTATCGATATAGTCTCTAAACTGGTTCTCAAAAACAGGCCGCACCTGTTCATGCTCCTCCCTCAGAACCCAACGTTCAGTTGTCCGACTCCTAGTTTTTTGTGTTTTTTTTAAAACTTTATTTATTTATTCATTTTAGAGAGGAGAGAGAGAGAGAGAGAGAGAGAGAGAGAGAAGGGAGGAGCAGAAAGCATCAACTCCCATATGTGCCTTGACCAGGCAGGCCCAGGGTTTCGAACCGGTAACCTCAGCGTTCCAGGCTGAAGCTTTATCCACGTGCCACCACAGGACAGGCTGACTCCTAGTTTTTTTTTAAGAGCACAAAACCGAGAGAATTTGCCTGGCTGGAAGATCCTTCAACTTTATCCGTGCCTTATCTTTGCAATTTTTCTTAATCAGTGACATCATCAAAACGCAAAACCGTCCAAGAGGACAGAAACTGCCTAAAAACAGCAGACAGCAATGTGGATAAAATCGGATAAAATTGGATTCTGGTCTTGCGGTGCTTAGATAGGAAAATAAAATGCAAATCACTTACCGGTTTTTTTGTTAAGAGTTTAGATGTCAACGGCTCTCTGTACAGACCACCCATATTTAATTTCGACGGTTCACGGAACAGAACCGTGTTTTAATCAGTCCCGCAAACAAGGATTAAGATGACTCTCTCGCGAGGCCATTGAAATTCGTTTGGCTTGTTTATCGGACGTGGCTGACACTGAAAACCCCGGTCCTTTACACAGACGGACGTGAAATATGGGCTTTTTTTTCAGAAGACGTTCTCTGGACATAGTTGAAAACGATGGAAACATTTTATGGACCTCTGAGGAAATTGCCACGAGGCAGGTCTCTCTCCGTGATAAGCGCCTACAGTAATATGATACTCTGTTTTCCTTCACTAGTGTTACAAAAATACCAGAAGGTCATACAACTTAGACAAAGTGTCCTTTTCAAAGCTGAATGCCTCTACCATGCCTAAACTGAAAAAGAAACAAAACAAAAACAAAACACAAGATGTCAAATAAATATTAATGCTAATGTGGAAAAGCTTCAGCATCAGCATCATTTGGAAGCTCCTTTAAAAAAAATGCAGCATCTCACGCTCATCCCAGACTTGCTCCCTCGGTCTTCATTGTGACAAGAACCCCCTCCCCCCTCCGCTGGGAGTCATGCGCATTAATGCCTAAGACAGGAGTCCCCAAACTTTTTACACAGGGGGCCAGTTCACTGTCCCTCAGACCGTTGGAGGGCCGGACTATAAAAAAAAACTATGAACAAATTCCTATGCACACTGCACATGTCTTATTTTATTTTATTTATTTTTTTTATTCTTTTTTTTTTAATTAGAGAGAGAGGGGAGAGAGAGAAAGAGATAGAGAGAACAGAGGGAGGAGCAAGAAGCATCAACTCCCATATGTGCCTTGACCGAGCAAGCCCGGGGTTTCAAACCAGCAACCTCAGCATTCCAGGTCAATGCTTTACCCAGTGCTCCACCACAGGTCAGGCACATGTCTTATTTTAAAGTAAAAAAAACAAAAACAAAACGGGAATAAATACAATATTTAAAATAAAGAACATATGATTTTTTTATTTTTTTATTTTTCTGAAGCTGGAAACGGGGAGAGATAGTCAGACAGACTCCCGCATGCGCCCAACCGGGATCCACCCGGCACGCCCACCAGGGGGTGATGCTTTGCCCCTCTGGGGCGTCGCTCTGCTGTGATCAGAGCCACTCTAGCGCCTGGGGCAGAGGCCAAGGAGCCATCCCCAGCAACCGGGCCATCGAGCCTCGCTGCGGGAGGGGAAGAGAGAGACAGAGAGGAAGGGGGGGGAGGGGGGGAGAAGCAAATGGGCGCTTCTCCTATGTGCCCTGGCCGGGAATCGAACCCAGGTCCCCCGCACGCCAGGCCGACTCTCTACCGCTGAGCCAACCGGCCAGGGCCAGAACATGTAAATTTAAATCAACAAACTGACCAGTATTTCAATGGGAACTATGCTCCTCTCACTGACCACCAATGAAAGAGGTGCCCCTTCTGGAAGTGCGGCAGGGGCCAGATAAATGGCCTCAGGGGGAGGCATGTGGCCCGCGGGCCATACTTTGGGGACCGCTGGCCTAAGACGTCCCGTGTAGGGAACAGTCACCCAGAACATCTTCGCATAAGGGGCTCAGCCACGAGAGGCAGGGTCGTCTGGCAGAATGACAAAGTAATCGTCGCGCTCGCTAACACTCGGGGAACACGGGGTTTGTGTCAGGAGTTACCAAGGCTTCACGGCAGGTCCTCAAACACGTCATCCCGTCGAACGCCGCCTCCCTGTGGCCTCCGTCGGGTGTCGTAGCAATTTCAGCTGCGTCGACACCGGGTTGACCCACGTGGTGAATGCCGGTTATTATCATAAGTCCTCTTGCCACAGTTTCTGCGAACCTCCTGACAGGGAGAAGTGAGGACTATGGTAGCTGCAGCCATCGGCCCAGGACACGGAAGCAGGTATTTACACTCTCACAAAATCCCATCCCATTTCTCTTGGAATAATATATACAGATGTCCGGTCACCGGGGGATTGCTCCTCTTGCTTTATTTCTACCTCTACTCGCCACTGCTAATAACACAGAAGGGAAACAGTAAACAACCCCCAAACCTCTATAACAGCTGTCGGGAAACTTTGTGGCTGAGAGAGCCATGAACGCCACATATTTTAAAATGTAATTCTGTGAGAGCCATACAATGACCCGTGTATGTTACACATTATCCAATAAAAATCTGGTGTTGTCCCGGAGGACAGCTGTGATTGGCTCCAGCCACCCGCAACCATGAACATGAGCGGTAGGAAATGAATGGATTGTAATACACGAGAGTGTTTTATATTTTTAACGTTATTATTATTTTTATTAAAGATTTGCCTGCGAGCCAGAGGCAGCCATCCAAAGAGCCACATCTGGCTCGCGAGCCATAGGTTCCGACCCCTGCTCTGTAACATTGTCATCTGTGCCTTCGGGATTTTGTCCACGGCCAAAAAAAAAAAAAAAAAAGATTGAGTTCCTCTTCCAGGGTTCCTGCCGGGGCTGACCCTCAGCTTCTGGAACCTGCTAGAATCAACCCACTCAGATACTGCATAGCCTTTCCCCAACTTTTATTTTAGGGAGTGGGCAGGAGACAGCATGTCCTAACTCAGCAGCCTTCCAAACTTGGGGTGCGGGGACAAAAACTTGGTCCTCTTACACATGACTGAGGACCTCAGAGAACATTTTTAACGGGGAGCGAACGGATGCCTGTTTATCAAAGCGGAAACGGAAATTTATGACACTGTGAAATGTAGGTGTCATCAAATAAACCCTTGAACAGGTTAACATCAATGACATTTTAATAGAAATAATTGAAGTAAAATTAGTAATTCGGTTCCCGGTTTTTTTAGGGGGAGGGGGGTGTCTGTGAGCATTTCCCTAGTGGGTTGGATAAAGGACATCTGTGTTCTCACAGTGGCTCCTGCATGCCGTCTCTTATAATTCCGTATGTCACACGAGCTCTGGAAAACTCACAGAAGCAATAAGAGGGGAAAAAAAGGCCGAGGTGTCTGCAAATTGTCACCGAAAGGGTTGTGGCGGGAAGGACCCCTTCCTGCAGACGCTCAGGGTAGCGGACCGCAGATGGGGAGTCTGCACTTTAATCGGTTGACTGTCGGGGCTCACCGGCGAAATGACAGAGACTGGATAAGCTCCGCCACTTGTAGGGACCAGGGCAGAATAAAAATGTGGGCATCCTGATGGTAAATCGGTCCACATTCCTCATGTCCGCATCCTCGTCAACAAGGATGTTTGCTGAGGTATCGATGAGAGCCATTCCGACAGGCGTGAGGGTATCTCAGTGCAGATTTGATTTGAGTCTCGCTGGGGATTGGTGACGTCGAGCATCTTCTCATAGCGCCACTGGCCATTTGCTCGCCCTCCTGGGAGATGTGTCTATTGAGGTCCGCAGCCCATCTTTTGATGGGATTATTGTCTTTTAAATTTAATTAATTGTGTTTACATAGATTCTAGGGTCACCCCGAATGCATCCCCCCTCTCCCCTATTCCCTTCAACATCTTCCTTACCCCCCTCCCTACAGCGCCTTCCCTGATTGGACAATTTGTTTGTATTATTGACTTGTATGAGTTCCTTACGCATGGTAAACATCACGCCCTTCTCGAATGTAATATTTGTGAATAAATTCCCCCATTTAAGAGGCTGCAGTTCAGGATTTTTTGTTTGTTTGTTTGTTTGTTTGTTTGTTGTGGCAGAGACAGAGGGTCAAAGAGAGGGACAGATAGGGACAGACAGACAGGAAGGGAGAGAGATGAGAAGCATCAATTCTTCATTGCGGTTCCTTATTGTTCATTGATTGCTTTCTCATATGTGCCTTGATCAGGGGGCTACAGCAGACCGAGTAACCCCTTGCTCGAGCCAGTGACCATGGGTCCAAGCTGGTGAGCTTTTGCTCAAACCAGATGAGCCCGCGCTCAAGCCGGCGACCTCGGGGTCTCGAACCTGGGTCTTCCGCGTCCCAGCCCGACGCTCTATCCACTGCGCCACCTCCTGGTCAGGCTGCCTTTCGGTTTTATCTAAGGGTTCCCTGGTTGTGCAGAAGCTTTGTAATGTGGGACAGTCCCACATATTTATCTCTGCTTCCATTTCCCTGGATGGATGAGTGGCATCCGAAATAAGTGGCCTTTGAAATAATTGACAAATATAGATTATTTCCTACAGTCTCTTACAGGTTCACGTTCATATCGTCGGCTTTTCACGGAAGTCTGTAACCCTTTGTGAGTTTATTTTTGTATATGGTGAAAGAGAGTGGTCTAGTTTTCAGTTATCATTATCATTATTATCATTATCATTATTATTATTTTGCAGGTATCTGTCCAGTGGAAGAGACCGTTGCTTCTCCGGCGTATAATGTCACCTCCTCCATCACAGAGGAGTTGACGGGAAGGGGAAAGAGCCAGAAACAGTGTGACGTGTTTACGGGGTGACCGGCGAGGACCGGAATCCAGGGGGCGATCACACGGCCTGTGGAAACATTTGCTCCGTGCCCTGCGCCCCCCCCCCCGAAACCCACAGAGCCGGCATCAGATCGTATACCAAGTAGACTTCAGTGCGGAATAAATGGAGACATGGTCACGAATTTCGAGCTGAGAACTGCAGGGCATCGAGCCAGGGGAGGGGCCCTCTGCGATGCAGAGACACGGAAATACAACTGACCTGTCACTAAATCAAAGCACGAGCAGGTCACGGTCGACCGAGAGAGGTTGGTTGTAGGGTGACGCCCCACACATAATGTCCACCGCAGTGGGTACCTTTTCCCGGCTCACGTCGATATTCATTGCGTAAATAATCTTCTCCTTGTAAGTCCCAGAAATACTACGAGTCGCCCTGCAAAATAACACCGGTTTCTTTTTTATTTATTCTGTTCCCTTATGAGGCCACCGACGTTATAATATATTGACAATATATATATATATATATATATTTTTGGTCCTGAATGTTTACCAGGAGAATATGCCAGCACGGTCTGTACCTGTCAGAAGCCATTGGCAATCAATTGTTTTATACAAACACACAGTCTCAAAAAAACAAAACAAAACAAGGAACAGACCATGGCTCTGTCTGAGGTTAATAAGAATATCTATTCTGGCCCTGGCCGGTTGGCTCAGTTGTAGAGCATTGGCCTGGCGTGCAGAAGTCCCGGGTTCAATTCCCGGCCAGGGCACACAGGAGAAGCGCCCATCTGCTTCTCCACCCCTCCCCCTCTCCTTCCTCTCTGTCTCTCTCTTCCCCTCCCGCAGCCGAGACTCCATTGGAGCAAAGATGGCCCGGGCGCTGAGGATGGCTCCATGGCCTCTGCCTCAGGCACTAGAGTGGCTCTGGATGCAGCAGAGCGACGCCCCGGATGGGGCAGAGCATGCCTGGTGGGCGTGCCGGGTGGATCCCGGTCGGGCGCATGCGAGAGTCTGTCTGACTGTCTCTCCCCGTTTCCAGCTTTGGAAAAGTAAAAAAAAAAAAAAAAAAAAAAAAAAGAATATCTATTCTACCAAACAGAAGGAAAGGCTATAATGAGGGAACTCCAGCCACTGCCAAGGGCTTGCTGGGTCCCTGTCGTTCACAGCACCAGCTCCCATCGACCTCCCAGCAGAGTTGACCCCCCGCCCAGTGCTGGCCCCCGGGGCTGCCGGGACAGAAAGTGACACTGACGTCGCAGCCCGCCGGGAGGAGTGCGGGCAGCTCGCTCCGGAGACACCCCCTCTCCTGGCGGTGCGCAGACAATGGGTGTCACAGCGCGACGCCCACCAGTCCCCGTGCGTCGGGGGGGTCAGGGGCGTGGGCTGCGTGGACAGTGCGACTCTTCAGGAAGAGGATTCACTCAGCCCCTGGTGGGGTCTCTGTGACGGTGGCCGGGGGTGGCTGATAGGAGAGGTCGGCAAGACGCCTGTGTTAAGAGCTGAAAGAACAGAGCTATACTTTTTTTTTTTTTTTAAGAGAAAGACAGGAAGGGAGAGAGATGAGAAGCATCAATTCTTTTTTTTTAATTTTATTTATTTATTTTTTACAGAGACAGAGAGAGAGTCAGAGAGAGGGATAGACAGGGACAGACAGACAGGAACGGAGAGAGATGAGAAGCATCAATCATTAGTTTTTCATTGCGCATTGCAACACCTTAGTTGTTCATTGATTGCTTTCTCATATGTGCCTTGGCCGCGGGCCTTCAGCAGGCTGAGCAACCCCTTGCTGGAGCCAGCAACCTTGGGTCCAAGCTGGTGAGCCTCGCTCAAACCAGATGAGCCCGCACTCAAGCTGGCGACCTCGGGGTCTCGAACCTGGGTCCTTCCGCATCCCAGTCCAACGCTCTATCCACTGCGCCACCACCAGGTCATGCAGAAGCATCAATTCTTTGTTGCAGCTCCTCAGTTGTTCATTGATTGCTTTCTCATAGGTGACGTGACCAGGGGGCTCCAGCCCAGCCAGTGACCCCTTGCTCAAGTCAAAGACCTTGGGCTCAAGCCGGCAACCTTGGGCTTCAAGTCAGTGACCTTTGGGCTCAAGCCAGCGATGCTACACTCAAGCCAGCAACCTCGGGGTCTCGAACCTGGGTCCTCAGTGTCCCAGGCTGATGCTCTATCCACTGCCTCACCGCCCGGTCAGGCCAGAGCTATGCGTTTTCTATATAGTTTGAAGGCTACATTATTCTGTTTTTTTTTTTATATATATATATAATTTTTTTTAATTTTATTTATTCATTTTTAGAGAGGAGAGAGAGACAGAGAGGGAGAGAGAGGAGAGAGAGAGAAAGGAGAGGGGGAAGGGGGGAGGAGCTGGAAGCATCAACTCCCATATGTGCCTTGACCAGGCAAGCCCAGGGTTTTGAACCGGTGACCTCAGCATTTCCAGGTCGACGCTTTATCCACTGCGCCACCACAGGTCAGGCCTCTTCTGTTTTCTTAAGGCGAGTCTACCTGTTGAAAACTTGCTTTCCAGGTGGGCCTGCAGGTCCCAGGTCACGACTGTATTCCCACACAGCTGTGACCCGTAGGAAGGGCTAACGCCATCACTTGATCTGAGAGCTGAATTCTCGTATCTCCAGGCCTTTAGGAGTTGCTGTCGCCTTCACCTCTCACCGCCTATGGCTTTCCCCCTCGCAGGATTCTTCCAGCTCTCGCCTCTGCGGCCCCAGGGTGGACACAGTCCTCCCTCATTTCCCTCCACGCCCCACAGCAAAGCTGCTGGCTACACTCAGGGACCGCCTCAGGTGCTAAGAAGAGCTTGGTTGCCGAGCAACGGCCAGATATTTAACCACTGCTTTCTCCCTCGCCTCTGCTGAGGGGTCCTACGATACAACCAGTGTCCCGGCCGCTAGGATCAAGGGAAGGAGATGGCTGACCTACAAAAACGTCAACTTGCCCTGAGCCCTGCGACACAGACAAAGGTTGTGCCACGACAGGTGCGTCCACTCTGTCAGCTGCCTGCACCGGCACGAACCGCGGAAGAGCCGGCGTCCACTCCGGCACGTGCAGGGCGGTAAATAGCTCTCCTCTACCCTTCTGCGTTCCTGAACCGAGCCCCCTCCTCGTGACAAAACGCAGAAGCACAGCAGAATAACGAACCCAAGGTCAATAACACGTGGGCGTCCTGCGCATGCGGCAGAGACCCCCGGAGAAATAAATGCAAAACCCCCGGAGCTGGCCCGATGCACCCCCTTTCAATGCCGTCTTCAGCGAGTGAGAAAAGATGTTGTAGAGGGTGGTTCTCAGGAAAGCCCCAGTGAGGAGGGTAGAAGTTTCCACGCAGGTTTAAATCCTTGCCTTCTGCATATACAGAAATTCACAGCCATCCTTTCCTGTGTGGTTCGGAGAGAAAGACAGCCTCACAGATGGGAGACTTCCGTTAGTCACAGAAAAGGCTGGCTTTTTGTCAAGCTTTCAGACGCTTTGGCCCATATCTGCTGTTTCTTAAACTCTAGCCAGCTCAGGAGAAGCCGGCCAAAGACGTTCATCTCGGGGTGGCACCCCCTGCACCCCCTTCAGAAATTCCCCGAGCCTGGCTTCCAGCGTCGACTCAACCGTGACAACAACACCAGCCTCCTACGATGGGGACGGCCGTTGAAGGACAAGCACATGGCACATAACTCAGTCAAGAGCATCATTAAATTAGTTTCAGTAATTCAGGCGTCTGATATAAACATGTGTTAAAAACCATTCATTGGCGTTTCAAGGGAGGACAAGGCAAGAGAAGAAAATACCAGATGTGCCCTAGCCGGTTGGCTCAGTGGTAGAGTGTCAGCCTGGCGTGCGGGAGTCCCGGGTTCGATTCCTGGTCAGGGCACACAGGAGAAGCACCCATCTGCTTCTCCACCCCTCCCCCTCTCCTTCCTCTCTGTCTCTCTCTTCCCCTCCCGCAGCCAAGGCTCCATTGGAGCAAAGTTGGCCCGGGCGCTGAGGATGGCTCCATGGCCATCACCTCAGGTGCTAAGAAGAGCTTGGTTGCTTTGCAACGCCCCAGATGGGCAGAGCATCGCCAGGGCTTATCGTTAATTTATAATACTCCATTGACCTGACATGATGGAGTTTTTTTTTTTTCAAACACTAATAGTAGATATATACATTATTGATCCATTTCTCTTACTTCTTTCTCTCTTGGTTGTTTCATGCACAGATGAACCAGAAATTCAGGTGACATTCCACAACCGTTTTTCCTTAAAGTCTGCACATTATTTTGAAATTCTCTTAGGGCATTTGTTGTGGAAAAAGCCCTCAGGAAAAGCCATTTTTTTAGGTCAGTTCTTTTTCCAGCTGAAATGCATATATATATATATGATTGTTTTCTTTTCCATGAAATTCTTCAAACTGAACTATTCTCTTGGCTTAGCAAAATTCTGACTCTGCTATTTTTAGTATTTCTCTCTCCTCCGTGGGTGCTGATTCTCCAAAGCTCCGACTATTATTTGCGGTTTCGTTTAAGGTGCTAGGGGTTCCCTTTAACCTCCAGTCCAATAAATTCTCTCATCAGTTAAAAAATAAAATTGGGTTTCCTTTCTGCCTCCTCCTCCTCTTTCCCCCCCCCCCCAATTATTTGCGTCCTCATCTGAAATTGTCTGCCCTCCTCCTGAGTGGCCTCCCCCAAGCTCTCCTGTCTCTCCTTTGATAGACGACCCAGCGGGTCCTCCTGTGTGTCTGGCCCCTCTGAACGCCACCGACATCTCTCCCCACCTCTGCTCGCCACCCATGGCTCTCCGGCAACGACCGCCTGGCCTGCCTTTCCAAATTTCCCCGCACGTAAGCAATCTCATTCTGTATTGAAGAAACGGGGACACAGTGATTTCTCAATGTTTCCTTTTTTTTTTTTTTTTCCTTCTGTGTCACCAGCAGCCTTTCATGAAAAATGGTTTCCTGCATCTGTCTGAGAATTGCCACCCATCCGAAATCTTGGGAGAATTTGGTCCTCATTTCTAAGCATTGTGTCTCCGGCCGGACTGTCTGTGCTTACACTGCCCTGTCCCTCAGCACACACATGTCAGACACTCTCGGTGAGCTGCCGCTATGAGGTGTCCCACGTACACGGGACGGCCTCTGTCCCCAGTACTGTGTTTCATGCTTAAAAGTCACCAAGAGAGAATACTGGCCAGTTGGCTCAGTGGTAGAGTGTCAGCCTGGCATGAAGGAGTCCCGGGTTCGATTCCCGGCCAGGGCACACAGGAGAAGCACCCATCTGTTTCTCCACCCCTCCCCCTCTCCTTCCTCTCTGTCTCTCTCTTCCCCTCCCGCAGCCGAGGCTCCATTGGAGCAAAGTTGGCCCGGGCGCTGGGGATGGCTCCATGGCCTCTGCCTCAGGCGCTAGAGTGGCTCTGGTCACAACAGAGCAATGCCCCAGATGGGCAGAGCATCGCCCCCTGGTGGACACGCCGGGTGGATCTCGGTCGGGCGCATGCGGGAGTCTGTCTGACTGCCTCCCCGTTTCCAACTTCAGAAAAATACCAAAAAAAAAGTGGCAGAGAAAGAACGGAGTAAATGCCCCCAGGACCACAAAGAAAACTAGTCACTCTGTGACCACAGATACCAGCTACACTTGCAGCAATGATTTTGCAGCGCGTCCTGGGACTAAACTGTTACATCGTACACCCGCAGCTGATACAATGTTGTATGTCAATTACGCCTCGATTAAAAACGAAGACACCAACACCTGCACACCTCCATCTTGAACCATCTGGCTTCAGAATGATGAGAAAACGAGTATCTATTATTTAAGCCAGAAAAATAAAGTGTTTGGGAGAAGGAAGAAAGAAAAAAAAAAAGATAATTTATAGCAGCCTCCGTTCCTGCCAGTCTGGGTTTTGGGAAAATATTGCTTCCTGGGCTAGTGTGCTGTTTCCCTCCATCTCCCATGGTCCATCCTTTGCTTTTTTGTTTTAATTCTCAGGAGAATTGAGAGTGGAGCCACCTCTCACGAGAAGCCTTGGCCATGGTCCCCAGGGACGTTCTGACCCACATGTTCTTTGGGAAGTTTATCTCCCCAAGGCATTTCTGAGTGATCTCCGCTGTCCCCCACAAAACGACCCGGGATACTTCAAGCTACCCCCGAGGCGGGGGAGGATGTCTTGTACCTCAGTCTGCGTTCACCTTATCGTGGTGCGTTCTTAACAGGCAATGATCCAACCTGTCTCTTCCACCCATGAAATATTTACGAACTTGCCCGTTCAGTGATGACAGATCTTGACAGAGGAAAGATTTGTAAGAGCCCGATGTGAGCAGAGAGCCCCCAGCGTCACAGCCTTGTGATCGGGAGATTGGGTTTCAAAGTCCAATTGGTGTGAGGAGATGACGCGGTCTTGCTTCTAAGAAAAGGTTCGGGGCTGGCCAGCCCTTCCGAACCAGGGTTTCAGGGAGTGGGGAGCCAGGGCAACCTCGGATTCCTGAATTGTTCACCTGCGTCAGAATCTTTGCAAACTATGGTTCATTTCAACCTTCACAAATACTACTTTGGAAACTAGATAGGAGTAGTCCCACTTTCAAAATAATAATAATAATTACTGTATTTTTCGCTCCATAAGAAGCACTTTTCCCCCCCAAAAGTGGAGAGGAAAATGCTCGTGTATCTTATGGGGCAAAAAAAATACAGTGTTTTATTAACTTTTTTTTTTATAAATAAATTTTTATTTTAATGGGGTGACATCAATAAATCAGGGTATATATATTCAATGAAAACATGTCCAGGTTATCTTGTCATTCAATTCTGTGGCATACCCATCACCCAAAGAGAGATTGTCCTCCGTCACCTTCTATCTAGTTTTCTTTGTGCCCCTCCCCCTCCCCCTTACTAACTATTTTAACTCACCATTTGGTTCAGAATATTTTTTTCTTCTTCTTTTCCTCCTTAAAACCCTCGGTGTGCCTTCTGATCAGGTGCGTCTTATGGAGCGAAAGATACGGTAATAATAAGACTGAACAAGGAGTGAGGACTCCCAGCTCCTGGTGAGTCGGACCAGCGTCCAACTCCCTCTGCTTATGAAGCCCCCAGCCCCTCTGGTAACTATGTGTGCCGAGTCAAATGTGTTGCCATGAAAAATTTCCAACTCAGATCAAGCAAATGACACCCGTTCCCACTCAAGGACAATGATGCCACCAAGAGCCATGGTGCTGACATTTCTTAAACGCTGCTGACATTTAACATTATTGTCCCAGATTTATGATGACCATATACAGCAGGGGTCAGGAATCTTTGTGGCTGAGAGAGTCGTGAACACCACATATTTTAAAATGTAATTCCGTGAGAGCCATACAACAACCCGTGTATGTGACGCATTATCCAATAAAAATGTGGTGTTGTCCCGGAGGACAGCTGTGATCGGCTCCAGCCACCTGCAACCATGACCATAAGCGGTAGGAGATGAATGGATTGTAATACATGAGAATGTTTTATATAAGGTCTACCAGAAAATTCTGTCCGTTTCTATCCCAACAAGTGTCGACACGTAGCACATGTTTATTTGGGGCATGTGTGCCTCTCTATTTGTATCACTTAATGTATACATACTGACGTAGCAAATTAACTGAAACAAAGTTGATTCACGTTAGTCTTATGTGTGAAGCCATAGTGTACCCATGGCTGCTGATAAAGTTCATTGACGCCACTGTCATTGTTACGAATTTCAACAAGGAAGAAATGCTACAGAAGCATGTCTGTCGCATCCACCCTATTCCCCGGACTTAGCACCCTCCGACTATCACTTGTTTGTGTCCTTACCAAATTTTTTTGAAGGGCAAAAAATTCAAAAACGAAGAAGATATCAAACAAGCACTGGTTCAGTGTTTCGCATCAAAAGCTAAAACATTTTTCCAGAATGGGATATACACATTGCCCTCACTCTGGCAAGAAATCATGAATAATAATGGCAATTATATCATTTAATAAAGTTTATTGACGGCAAGAAAAATTTGTATTTTGTTTTATTCCAAAAAAAAAAAAAAACCGGACAGAACTTTCCGGTAGACCTTATATTTTTAACGTTATTATTATTTTTTTATTAAAGATGTGTCTGCGAGCCAGAGGCAGCTGTTCAAAAGAGCCACATCTGTCTGGCTCGCGAGCCATAGGTACACAACCCCTGATATGGAGACATGGAGAGCATGCATTGTGAGGTGAAAAGTGCTGTCTTCTCCAAATTGCTGCTTCGAAGCCATTCTGGAAACGAAGCCGGCAGTGACTTTGGGCCGTATTAGCCAACAGGTGGGGGGGAGACAGGCAGCGCCCACAGTCAACCAGAGGGCACGATTCGGGCTGCCCATGGCCCTCACTGACGGGCAGAGCCCAGGGCACCCCAATTTCACAGTGAGTCTCAAGTTCGATTTGAAGTCCTCTGCAGGTTTCGCCGCTCTGGTTTTTATTCTGTCTGAACAGCCAGTAAGATCTCTAGACAGAATCGATCTGCTGGGTAGACGGAGCCCTTTTAAGGCGAGAAAAAGGAAATACGCACCTGGAGACATCAGAAAACTCAGAATATAAAGGAATTTGGGGCCGCGTGGCTCTTAATGTCTTCCGCTCAGATCCGCGTGGCTCTTAATGTCTTCCCCTCAGATCCGCGTGGCTCTTAATGTCTTCCCCTCAGATCCGCGTGGCTCTTAATCTCTTCCCCTCAGATCCGCGTGGCTCTTAATGTCTTCCCCTCAGATCCGCGTGGCTCTTAATGTCTTCCCCTCAGATCCGCGTGGCTCTTAATCTCTTCCGCTCAGATCCGCGTGGCTCTTAATCTCTTCCGCTCAGATCCGCGTGGCTCTTAATGTCTTCCCCTCAGATCCGCGTGGCTCTTAATCTCTTCCCCTCAGATCCGCGTGGCTCTTAATCTCTTCCCCTCAGATCCGCGTGGCTCTTAATGTCTTCCCCTCAGATCCGCGTGGCTCTTAATGTCTTCCCCTCAGATCCGCGTGGCTCTTAATGTCTTCCCCTCAGATCCGCGTGGCTCTTAATGTCTTCCCCTCAGATCCGCGTGGCTCTTAATGTCTTCCCCTCAGATCCGCGTGGCTCTTAATGTCTTCCCCTCAGATCCGCGTGGCTCTTAATGTCTTCCCCTCAGATCCGCGTGGCTCTTAATGTCTTCCCCTCAGATCCGCGTGGCTCTTAATGTCTTCCCCTCAGATCCGCGTGGCTCTTAATGTCTTCCCCTCAGATCCGCGTGGCTCTTAATGTCTTCCCCTCAGATCCGCGAGGCTCTTAATGTCTTCCCCTCAGATCCGCGAGGCTCTTAATGTCTTCCCCTCAGATCCGCGTGGCTCTTAATGTCTTCCCCTCAGATCCGCGTGGCTCTTAATGTCTTCCCCTCAGATCCGCGTGGCTCTTAATGTCTTCCCCTCAGATCCGCGTGGCTCTTAATGTCTTCCCCTCAGATCCGCGTGGCTCTTAATGTCTTCCCCTCAGATCCGCGTGGCTCTTAATGTCTTCCCCTCAGATCCGCGTGGCTCTTAATGTCTTCCCCTCAGATCCGCGTGGCTCTTAATGTCTTCCCCTCAGATCCGCGTGGCTCTTAATGTCTTCCCCTCAGATCCGCGTGGCTCTTAATGTCTTCCCCTCAGATCCGCGTGGCTCTTAATCTCTTCCGCTCAGATCCGCGTGGCTCTTAATGTCTTCCCCTCAGATCCGCGTGGCTCTTAATGTCTTCCCCTCAGATCCGCGTGGCTCTTAATGTCTTCCCCTCAGATCCGTGAGGCTCTTAATGTCTTCCCCTCAGATCCGCGAGGCTCTGAGGCTATTTCGGAGGCTTGTGTGAGGAGTGCCACTGTCACCCTTCACATTTTTTTTTCTTTCATTTCTTTAAAGTTTACGAGCTTGACCCAGTCCAGATGATCTTGGCTTCAGAAACACAGTATTTGGAAGCCGCACCGTGCAGACAGCAGACAGGGTCCCTGCGAGTGAGCTCAGCCCGCCTGTCACTCCACGGCGGCCGCCTGTTCCCATAAAGCAGGGGCACACACGTTACCAGAAACAGGGCCGGTGCTAGGAACACGCAGGCGCCTCCTGATAGGACTATTTTAAATCCGCCCTCGGGCTGATGCAAAAGAAATGTGTGTCGACATCTGTGTCAGCAAGCGTGGATTCCGGGTCAGGGACGGGAGCACGACACTCTCATCCTTTAGGACGCACGGTCGAAGGGGAAGATAATGACATACGGCGGGGAAAAAATCATCTCAGCCTCCCCCCGTGATAGGGGACCCCAGCGCCCAGCCCCAGACAAGGAGTCCTGACTGCAAACGGAATGTGAAAGCTCAGTTTGAGAAAATAGAAATACTTGACATTCCCACCAACAGTGGATGAGGGTTCCTTTTTCTCCACAGCCTCTCAATAAGTAAATCGGAAAAAAACAACAACGAAGAACTATCTGATTCCATACATAGATGGGACATAAAAATGAGACTCAGAGACATGGACAAGAGGGTGGTGGTTACGGGAGGTGGGGAGGAGGAAAGAGAAAGAGGGGAAGGGGGAGGGGAGAGGCACAAAGAAAACCAGATAGAAGGTGACTGAAGACAATTTGACTTTGGGTGAGGGGTATGCAACATAATCAAATGTCAAAATAACCTGGGGATGTTATCTATGAACATATGTACCCTGATTTATCAGTGTCACCCCATCAAATTTTTTTTTAATTTTTCTGAAGTTGGAAACGGGGAGGCAGTCAGACAGACTCCCGCATGCGCCCAACCGGGATCCACCTGGCACGCCCACCAGGGGGTGATGCTCTGCCCATCTGGGGCATTGCTCTGCCGCGACCAGAGCCACTCTAGTGCCTGAGGCAGAGGCCATGGAGCCATCCTCAGCACCCGGGCCATCTTTGCTCCAATGGAGCCTTGGCTGCAGGAGGGGAAGAGAGAGACAGAGAGGAAGGAGAGGGGGAGGGGTGGAGAAGCAGATGGGCACTTCTCCTGTGTGCCCTGGCCAGGAATCGAACCCGGGACTCCTGCACGCCAGACTGACGCTCTACCACTGAGCCTGTTAGGTACATGGGTCATTGTATGGCTCTCATGTAATGACATTTTAAAATATGTGACATTCACGGCTCTCTCAGCCACAAAGCTTCCCCGACTCCTGCTATAGGACCTGTTGCCGGTCAGATTGGAGACACAGTGAGTGTGGATACAACTCCTCGTAGGATTTCAAACCACTGAGTGGAACATAAAACCGCCACATTTCCATAAAGCAACGGACCGGGTGCCCGATGAGAAAGAGGGGGCTGTCCTAGGTTACGGGGGCTCCCCCACGGACGGTCACGTACACACGGCGGACGAGTCATTTCCCACCGAAGCATGACAGGGAAGCAGTTACATCCCAGCCATTTCTGCCTGAGCCCTGGGAGGCAGAGTGACACAGAAGCCAGCAGAGGACCCCTCTGCAACGTTACTGGCTCAGCAACGTCACAGTGACCAAGGTCACGAAGGTGCAAGAAAGACCCCCCGGGATGGCCCCACACTGCGGGCGACCAGCAGGACACTGTGACCAAATGCGTCACCTGCTCCTGCAATATGTCCCCTGACCCCGAAGGTCAGGACGGGGTGGGGTGGGGGGCACAGTTAACGAGGGCGTGCCCCTCAGACCGGGCTAACGAGCCCCAGGTAATTTCCTCACGTCGACGATGCGACAGGCTTTCCTCGTCCGTGGAAAGTGCACGGAAAATTGGCAGAATTAACGGTGCCTCTAATCACCGTTGGACTCATAAGTGTTTCAGAAAACGGGAATTATCTCTTCGTACGGCACTTGGCGCTTGCTGCACGCCTGAGCCCTTTCTTCGAAGTGTGAAGAGAATGGACGCTCAGTGGGTCTTCTGAAATTTCAGGAGAGGGTGTAGACTTGTTTTGTGCCCCCCCCCCCGTGAAGCGTGCAGCCTGGGTGAGGGGTAAGGGTCTCCCCTACGTGGGAAGATGGAGGGAGGAGTGGGGAAAAGATTATAGTCATGGGAGTGAACTGCACAGCACTCTCTCCCCGAACTCAAAGCGGATGTTTTCTACTGAGGAAGGTGGTGCCTTCTCTGAGCTACGTCTCTGCAACTTTGTTCTGCGGTCGTGACGACCACCACAGAGGCCGTCGCGACCCCTGGGTCAACGTGGGCAGTGCCAGTGCTGGAGTTCACCCGGTGCAAGCACACGGCCCCAGGGAATCATCGAGAGTCCGCTCATGCCTGACCGGGAGGTGGCGCAGTGGATAGAGCGTCGGACTGGGATGCGGAGGACCCAGGTTCGAGACCCCGAGGTCGCCAGCTTGAGCACGGGCTCATCTGGTTTGAGCAAAAGCTCACCAGCTTGGACCCAAGGTCACTGGCTCGAGCAAGGGGTCACTCAGTCTGCTGTAGCCCCACGGTCAAGGCACATATGAGAAAGCAATCAGTGAACGACTAAGGTGCTGCAACGAAAAACTAATGATTGATGCTTCTCATCTCTCTCCCTTCCTGTCTGTCCCTATCTGTCCCTCTCTCTGCCACACACACAAAAAAAGAGTCCGCTCATGTTAGGTTAGTGGTGGGACAACCTCGAAGGGCAAGGTAGGACCCGATCCAAGTCTTGAGCAGAAGCACACAACCTGGTTCCTTTCTGTCCGGAGCACACCCTGTTTGCTGTCTCTTCATTCCACTCTGACTTCCCTGTGTGGACCCTTGGAGACTCCCCATTTTTCTAAGTGGTTTCTTCATGACCCGGAATATCATCATCTGAGTGTTTGATGTTTCTTCTATAGTGACCACCCTGAGCCACGCGTTGGAGAAAGAAAGAAAACACACCCCTATCACTACGGACCAGGCGGGCTTCTTTTCAGAAGGAGTCATTTTCTGAGTAAAACTAAGAAAAAAAGACACCAGAAATAAAAACGAGGGTGTTAAGACCTTCACGTAGCATGGCTGTGGACGTCATTAACACCAATTCAGTCATTTCCCATATACAAGCAAGAAACTGTTACAGAATAAAGGGGCAAAAACATAACTCACACAACCAAACAGCAAACAATAAAACACCAGAAAGAAACTTCCTACGCCACGAACGACGTACACGCAGAGAAAACGCTGACACGTTGTCGACAGGCTACCTCCGCTGGGCGATGGCGTTCAACGCCAACGTTGGCCCCATGGGGATAGAACGCATCCCAGCTGGGACGTGGTGGGTAATGAAGAATTTCTTCCAGAACCCTCTCACCTCACGGTCAACATTAGACAAGAATTCTACAAAGCCTCGCTGAGAAGCAGTCTACAAAACACCCGAGCCTTTCACAAACTGCCCAGCTCGTCGGAAACAGCGAGAGCGTGAGACGTGTCCACCTCTGAGTGGGGCCTCCGGTAACGGGAAGACCTCGCGTGGGGGTCCCAGGCGGGCTCCCCAGGCCGGGAAGTGGATGTGGAGTCGATGATAAAGGCTTGTGAGTCAAGCAGGAACTTGAGTTCATGATGATGATTCAACGTCAGACCGTTACCTGTGATGACTGGAGTGTACATCGGTGCATAGGGGTGAACTTTGGGAGGGAAGAGAGATTCCCCCAAAATGACTCTCCTTTCTGGTGGAAAAAATGTCTCATCCTCCCCCACATGGCAAAAAATAATAATAATAATAATAAAATAATAATAATAATGCACAAATGGTGGTGGTGTCAGTGGACGTGGAATTCCTTCCTGGAGTCTTTGACGGACATCCGCTCTGAAGTGTGTTTCATCTGGGACCCAAACTCCATCCAGTGGATACAGTGTCTCTCTAGTGACCTCCATTTCTGCATTGCTCACAGATCTGTACCATTCGCCATCGGAAGGAGAGAGTGGGACATACGCCCTGTGCCCCACAGCAGTCATTTTTTTGTAGAATGTATCAAAGTGCAGGTGAGCTGGGAGGTACCTCTCCCCTCTCCACTGGAGCCAACCCCGCCCACTGTGACATCACAGCCCTGCATCTCCAGGTGTCTGTGACATCAGGGGTTTCCAGGAGAGGGGCCCTGATGCTCCCCATTACGAAGCAGGGTGCCTGGATTCATCTGCACTCTTGACTGCGAACAGTTTCACAGGGTCTAAAGCAGGGGGCGGGAAGCTTTCTGGCTGAGAGAGCCATGAACACCACATATTTTAAAATGTAATTCCATGAGTGCCATACAACGACCCATGTACGTTATACATTATCCAATAAAAATGTGGTGTTGTCCCGGAGGACAGCTGTGATTGGCTCCAGTCACCCGCAACCATGATCATGAGCGGTAGGAAATGAATGGATTGTAATACATATTATTTTTTATTAAAGATTTGTCTGTGAGCCAGAGGCGGCCATCCAAAGAGCCACATCTGGCTCGCGAGCCATCGGTTCCCAACCCCTGGTCTAAAGGATGTTGATGAGAACTGAATTCTTGTTCATTACCTTTTAGTATACCTTGATCATTTATTTATTTGTTTTTGGTTGAATAGTTTGAGAGGACCAAAGAGAGATTTTTCTGGTTGACCTCATGCAGGGGTGTTGGGGTGTGGCCAACAGGTAGTTATTGGTGGCACAGGAGTGGCCAGAGGCAGAGAGGAGAGAGAGAGAGAGAGCAAGAACTAGACAAGAGAGGTGAGAGGATGGCCAGCTATCCGGCCGTGGACGAAATACAGGAGCGTGTTTTTAGGAAAGGGGCGTCTCCACCTGAATCATCCCTTCAGACCAGGACCTGTTGGCTCAGCCTCGCCCCCTTACAAGGTGGGAGACCGGATGCCTTCAACGTCCCTTCTGGTTCTGAGCCCCCGACGGCTCCAAGACAAGGACCAGATTCACAAAGATGCCAGAGACGGGTCCTGCCCCAGGGAGGCGTTTACATCCGCCCTAAGCTCAGAAGGTTGTGTGTGTGGTGTGTGGTGTGTGTCACCATGTTGCCCAGTGTTTTGAGTCACCCACTCATTATCCTGTACCCCAGGGGCATGATGATGTCAGCGATGACTCGGTCGGGAATCGGGACAGGGAAGGGAGCCATCGCACGCAGCGGGCATCCATGAAGGTGACCTGGTTTGGTTGATTCGTTGGACCAGTGTGGGCTCTGCCTCCGTGTGAGGAGTTGAGGTTATGTTGAAGGAGCCGGATAGCTAGATGAAAGGGAAGGGAAGGGAAGAGGAAGAGGAAGAGGAAGAGGAAGAGGAAGAGGAAGAGGAAGAGGAAGAGAGAAAGAGGAAGAGGAAGGGAAGAGGAAGAGGAAGAGGAACAGAAGAGAGAAAGAGGAAGAGGAAGGGAAGAGGAAGAGGAAGAGGAACAGAAGAGAGAAAGAGGAAGAGGAAGGGAAGAGGAAGAGGAAGAGGAAGGGAAGAGAGGAAGAGGAAGGGGAAGGGAAGAGAGAAAGAGGAAGAGGAAGAGGAAGAGGAAGAGGAAGAGAGGAACAGGAAAGAGAACAGTTGAAGCACAGTGCAGAAATGACAGAAGAGACATGAAAGGTAGGTGTTCACCACTCCCGGGAGGAAGAAAAATGCTTCTCGGATGTGGGGAGGGCACAGGAAGACCCCACCTGGGGTGGAATGTGGGGCCAGATCCGGGGAAAGGTAGGAAAAAAATGTGGTTTTTGAAGAATCAGACACGTGCTCATGAGCCCGAGTTGGGGGAGGTGCAAGTGCAGGTCAGAGGGCTTTTGGAAGGTCAGGCAGTAGGTCCAGAAAGGACACCACATTCCACACTGAAGAATTTAAGAGTTTTCCAGCCAACGGAGAATTTAAGTGTATCTCCCCAGTGTAATTAGGGCTTTATGAAGGTTTCTGGCAGAAATGTGAGGCTTAAGAAGGAGGCAAACTCAGAGAGAGGCTGCCTATTAAAATTGCATCAATAGGCTAAAAAAAAAAAAAAAATCAACAATGCGAAGCGTTAAAATAAATAAGTTGAAAATGCAACTTCGAGCGTGCCCAGTACGTTATGCTGGGGGGGGGGGGGGGAATGACACATCTATAAACTGGTTTATTCCTCAGAATAAATGAAGATAGGCAATTTAGCATGCATTTAATATCTTTAAAGACAGCAGAGAAATGGAAAAGAATTAATACAAATAATACTGGAAGTTAATAAAATAGAGGGAAGGAAAATGCGCTCCTATAAAAGCGTGCTGGATATGATTTCTGTGGAACAAACGACAAAATATAATGTCAGATATAAAACTATGAAAGACACTTTAAGAACACACAGATACACAAAACAAGGGAAGAAAATTAGATACAGTCAAACACAGAGAAATTGAAACAGTTATCAAAGACATCTATCTTTGATTTATGTACGTATGTTATATTTATATGACGTTTAAAACTCAGGATGAATGGGGAACGTTATTTTTACCAAAACATAAAACGCAAAATTGATTCGAGGAGAGGCAAAAAAATCTTAGACCATTTATTCCAGAAGACATCGAGAAAGTTGTCAAAGAATTCGGCCATAAAACGTAATGAGTTGCTTTACGTTTTGAGGAGGCATCGGATTGCCGTGTGTTTATAATTTCCCCCAGAACAGAGAAAGACATCGGGGCATTAAAATCACAAAATTCCATTACCCCATACGGTTTTATTTCAGAAATGGAAGACAAGTCCACATTGTAAAATCCAGACAACTAACTCATATTGATGGCACGGGGCAGACATCGTAAGCGGTCGTCTTTATACATTAATCCAGTGGCTCTCAACCTTTCTAATGCCGTGACCCCGCAATACAGTTAGTTCCTCATGTGGCGGTGACCCCAAACCAAAAAATAATTTTTGGTGGCTACTTCGTAACTGTAATTTTGCTACAAGTTATGATTCGGAATGTAAATACCTGAGATGCGTTATGTATTTTCCGATGGCTTTAGGCGACCCCGCCGGGGTCGCGACCCACAGGTTGAGAACCGCTGCATTAGATAGCATTAATAAATTTTGATAAAATTCAACATCCACAACTAATAAGGGTTGTTTTTTTTTTTTTTTAAATATGTGTATTTATTGTTTGATTTTTAGAGAAAGAGAGGAAAGGGGAGAGGGAGGGAGGGAGAGAAAGAGAGAGAGGGGAGCAACATAAATTTATCCCACTTATTTATACATCTATTGGTTGGTTCTTGTATGTGCCCTGAGCGGGGATCGAACCGGCAACCTTGTTGTATTTGGATGAAACTCTAATGAACTGAGCAACCCAGCCAGGTCTCTATAATAAGGGTTCTTAATAAAATAGCAAGAGGAGAAAAACTTCCTAACATGATCAAGAAGATACTTATTTCTTTCTTTTCTTTTCTTTTTTTTCTTTTTTTTTTTTTGTATTTTTCTGAAGCTGGAAGCAGGGAGGCAGTCAGACAGACTCCCGCATGCGCCCGACCGGGATCCACCCGGCACTCCCACCAGGGGGCGATGCTCTGCCCCTCCGGGGCGTCGCTCTGTTGCAACCAGAGCTATTCTAGTGCCTGAGGCAGAGGCCACGGAGCCATCCTCAGCGCCCGGGCCAACTTTGCTCCAATAGAGCCTCGGCTGCGGGAGGGGAAGAGAGAGACAGAGAGGAAGGAGAGGGGGAGAGGTGGAGAAGCAGATGGGCGCCTCTCCTGTGTGCCCTGGTCAGGAATCGAACTCGGAACTTCCGCACGCCAGGCCGCCGCTCTACTGCTGAGCCAACCGGCCAGGGCCAGAAGATACTTATTTCAAAATATTATCCTGCTAAAGGTGAAATGTTAGACATTCTCTCTGAGCATCAATCATATAACAAGACCTCTTGCTCCGTTTCTGTTTACAATTTTTCTCCAGAAGATCAGGGGACACATCTGATAGCAAGGCACACAATTATTGATCTTTGAAGATGATCTGATAGTTGACCCAACCAGTCAAAAATAAAAATATCCAGAATGATGTAAGTTAGAAAAATCAATATAATTTCTAAGCTTTAGACCCCAACTGGCTAGGACAGCATTATCTTAAAAGATTGTTTGCACAATAGCTACAAACACAGAGAGCAACACAGTAAGAAAGGTTTTGAATCTACATGAAGATAGATTTCCTAAATTCAGAAGGAAGACATAAAAAAAAAAAAAAACCCACCCGATTTAATAAAAAGCCAGACTAAATAGAGAGACACAGCTCATGCTGGTCTAGGAAGACTTAAGACTGTAAAGATACATTCCACTTAAAGCAATTTAATGCAAATTCATTCAAAATATCAAAGTCTTAACTTGATGACATGTTTTAAAATTCATCTGGGGTGAATACATTTCATAGATTATTCAAGAAAAGTTTTGAAACGTAAAGCGAGTGAGGCGCTTTTTAAGACGTGGAAGCTATTTTGAAAAGTTAAAAATATTATGTAGAAAACTATGTGAGTGTCACGCAGGAGGGAGTATTTATTTCCTATATCCACTTCTGCCGATGTCTTAAGAGAATAGTCGGACCCATCGCTTTACTGATGTAGATTTAAATTGACAAGAAGGAAATTTGGAATATATTGAGTGAAGAAAACAGTCAGAAGCCAGTAAATAAATAAATATGTATGTATATATATACATATATATACTGTGATTTAATTTTTATAAAAATCTATATGTACACAAGATTATGTTTACATGGATGGAACCAACTGGCTGGAAGGTTACACATGAAATTGTTTTATTTTGTTTTTTTGACAGAGAAAGAGTCAGAGAGAGGGACAGATAGGGACAGACAGACAGGAAGGGAGAGAAATGAGAAGCATCAGTCCTTTGTTGAGGCTCCGTAGTTGCTCAGTGATTGCTTTCTCCTATGTGCCTTGACCGGGGGGGGGGGCTACAGCAGAGTGAGTGACCCCTTGCTCAAGCCAGTGACCTTGAGCTCAAGCCAGCGACCTTGGGCTTCAAGCCAGCCACCTTTGGGCTCAAGCCAGCGACCACGGGGTCAGGTCTATGATCCCACACCCAAGCCAGCGATCCCGCACGCAAGCCAGCTACCTCGGGGTTTCAAACCTGGGCCCCAGTTCAATGCGCTATCCACTGCACCACCGGCTGGTCAGTCTACGCATGAAATTGTTAAAAATGGTTGTTATAGCGGAGTCAGTTCAAATAACTTAAATTACAATTGTTTCCTATCTGTTAATCTGCAATTCTCATAGTTTGTCTCATAATCATGATGACAATGTTAAAAAAAAAATCTTTAAAAAATGAGAGTGCAGAGAATTATACGGTGTCTCTTTGGCATTTAACCTAGAAAGTCAAATACGGTAAAAAATGAGATGTGACCTCTAATTTTGCCCAAAAATATAGTTCTTTAATGGATTTATGGAGTACTTTTTATGAGGAGGGAAGTCAGGTTACAAAGAAACAATGTGATAACACTGGGTAAACAAACCCTTTTACTGTGTTCAAAAACCCGTCATATCCTACCGGGCTCTGTGGGAAAAGCTATGAGTTTAAACGCTTGGGGGCTTCTTTCATTCTTTTGGGGAAAACTTTTTTTCTAGCGCTAGGCTGGTCTCATTTTGGCCGGCAGAAGAAAAAAAAAATGGCCACCCCGAAGATATCCACGTCCTAATTCCTGCCAGGTGCAAATATGTCCCCCAAGTGGCAAAGGGACTGTGGCCAATGTGAATGAGGATCTGGGGATGGAGAGGTCGTGGTGGGTTATCTAGGCGCCCTCTCGCTAGGATCCGCAGGGTCTGAAGAAAGGTGAGACGCAGGGGTGAGAACAAAGCAGCCTTGCAGACCATGGGAGGGGCCGTGAGCCAAAGCATGCAGGCAGCCTCCGACAGAGCAGGGACGCCAACCCGCGGGTGAGAACCGTCACAGCACCTTGAGCTCCAGGCAGAGAATGAACTTGTCCTGTTGGAAGCCAGGAAGTCCGTGGTGATGGGTGACAGGACCCACACCCAAGCTTAATTCCGTGATGAGCGGTTTCTGTCTCCTTATGAGAAAACTCCCGTTTCCGGCAAGCGAGCTAAGCTCCAGAACATCCATCCCGACAAGGACAGGCTCTTTCCACCTCTCCGGGTGAGCGGCACCGGGGTCGGCCCGATCCGTTTGGTTCCGCAGAGCGATTCCTTGGAGGCAAGCCCACCTTCTGTCCCTCAGGGGGGAAAACTGGGTTGAGAATGGACTGTGTCAGACGGCAGCGTGAGCGACACCATGTTTTCTCGATGAAGAATAGACTCTGTCCATACCAAAGCGCCAACGTCGATGGACTTTCATATGCAACCAAACCTTGATCGCTGTTTTTCTTAAGTGGTTAGACAAGTTCTTAAAATATGCTTTTTTTCTAAAAAAAAAAATTTGATTGGTTGATTTTAAAGAGAGAGAGAGAGACAGACAGACAGACAAACGAGCGGAGGTGAGGAGAAGGGAAGGGAGTAAAGAGGGAGAGCGATGGAAAATGATTTGATTTTGGGTGACGGACACGCAATATAACCAACAGTTCACCGGCTACAGAAATGTTGGCCTGAAACCTACATCCTCTTATGGATGGATCAATGTCACCCTTTTAAATGTAATTTTTAAAATAAAATAAAATAGGCCCTGGCTGGTTGGCTCAGCGGTAGAGTGTCGGCCTGGCGTGCAGAAGTCCCGGGTTCGATTCCCGGCCAGGGCACACAGGAGAAGCGTCCATCTGCTTCTCCACCCCTCCCCTTCTCCTTCCTCTCTGTCTCTCTCTTCCCCTCCCGCAGCTGAGGCTCCATTGGAGCAAAATTGGCCCGGGAGCTGAGGATGGCTCTGTGGCCTCTGCCCCAGGGGCTAGAGTGGCTCTGGTTGCAACAGAGCGACGCCCCGGATGGGCAGAGCATCACCCCCTGGTGGGCATGCCGGGTGGATCCCGGTCAGGCGCATGCGGAAGTCTGACTATCTGCCTCCCCATTTCCAACTTCAGAAAAATACAAAAAAAAAACAAAACAAAACTACTAACCAAAAAACAAGGGTGACCCAAACCTAAAAACTGCGATGTCTGATAACCTAGACAGAGACTCAGAAGCTAACGGGTGACACGGGTCTGTCACGCGGAGACAGGGGCTGAAGGGCACGACTGACATCCCCACGGGATGGGACGTGATAGGGCGAGAGCTCATCACGCTACCCAGCACGGCGCGTCATGTAAAACCCGTATCCGTGGCTTATTTCTGGAATTCTCCACTTGATGATTTTGGACTTCCGTGGACTGCAGGTAACTGAACCCACAGAAAGGGGAGAGGTAGCCTTGTGGGGGGGGGGCTGGGGGCCTGTCGGACTCTTGGACCGAGAATGTCCTCAGAGCCTCAGAGCTCGTAGGGGGTGTGGAATCTCAGGACCCAGCCCTCGTGTGTGAAAAAAACACAACTGCTTTTGAGCCAGTTTCCCCTGTGACCTGGGGATCCTTAAAAAGATGAGAAGTACCACCTGACCAGGCAGTGGCACAGCGGATACAGCATCAAACAGGGATGCAGAGGACCCAGGTTCGAGACCCCGAGGTCACCGGCTTGAGCGCGGGCTCATCTGGTTTGAGCAAAGCTCACCAGCTTGGACCCAAGGTCGCTGGCTTGAGCAAGGGGTCACTCGGTCTGCTGTAGCCCCACGGTCAAGGCACATATGAGAAAGCAATCAATGAACAACTAAGGAGCCGCAACGAAGAACTGATGCTTCTCATCTCTCTCCCTTCCTGTCTGTCTGTCCCTCTCTCTGAGTCTCTCTGTCTCTGCCACAAAAAAGAAAGAAAGAAAAAGAAAAAGATGAGAAGCACCAGCTTCAGAAAGGCCAGTCCCTGAAGCACTGAAGGTTTGGAGAGCTCACGCTTCAGTATCCTTGCATTCTCGATTGGTGAGGTAACTTGTGTATTTGAGCATCATCCGCTTCTGGTGTTCGGGTACACCGGCTGGGTGCCAGGTATGGGCAGGGAATTTGGTGACAAAGCGGCTGCAACGGAAGGGTGTTTTCCTATGGGACTCCCAGCCTCAAGAGTCCCCCTTTTTAAAAAAAGAAAAACACCTATAATTCATTTTCGTATTCATGTCACCGTTATGTTTACTTTGCAAAGTTTAAGAAGACAATCCTTTTTTTTTTTTTGATACATTTCCTATAGAAGCAATGGGTTCTAGAATGAAAGGGATGAATTTCTTCTGCAGGCACTTGGCAGCATTTCTCCCTGGGGGGATTATGAAGGGATGGGCCCCCCGCCCCAGCTCATCTCTGCACTGGGAACCCTTTGTTTTTCCAAACGGAGGGAGATGAAACCCATCCTCAGGAACAGTGCCACTCGAGGGGCGGGGCACGTCCCATGGCAACGTGAGGAGGGTGTGTCATCACACCGTGGTGGCATCCTCTAGCTCTCCTGTGCCTCCCGCCCTTCCTGCTCCTGCCCATCTCTCTCGGTGCTGTCACAGAAGAAGAATGCCCCCAGGAGACGTGATGCACGCGAATGTCTTGTGTGTCTGTGTACGCACACACGTGCGCTGGGGGCCTGAGTTGGCACCGCGGTGGAGCGGGCGGAGCGGGCTTCCGAAGGCTGGTGTCCTTGGGTCTGAGGCCGGAGGGGGGAAGGAGGTCCCTGCGTGGCTGCGGGCAGGGCGAGCGGGAGGCACTGAGGCCACGGCGGTGGCCTCTGACGTCGGCACGGCCATGCCGCGGGGTCCAGGGCCCTTCTTCGGGGGCGCACGAGAGGCAGGAGAGGAGAGCTCTTGCAGACGTGGTCCCTGTGTCATGCCAACCTGGGGACCCAGTACGTTGGAGACCCCCGCCTGTCACTTGCAAAACAGTGGCCTCTGGCCCTGGCCGGTTGGCTCAGTGGTAGAGCATCGGCCTGGCGTGCAGGAGTCCAGGGTTCGATTCCCGGCCAGGGCACACAGGAGAAGCGCCCATCTGCTTCTCCACCCCTTCCCCTCTCCTTCCTCTCTGTCTCTCTCTTCTCCTCCCACAGCCAAGGCTCCATTGGAGTGAAGTTGGCCCGGGCACTGAGGATGGCTCTGTGGCCTCTGCTTCAGGTGCTAGAATGACTCTGGTCACAACAGAGCGGTGCCCCAGATGGGCAGAGCATCGCCCCCTGGTGAGCGTGCCGGGTGGATCCCGGTCAGGTGCATGTGGGAGTCTGTCTGACTGCCTCCCCGCTTCCAACTTCGGAAAAATACAAAAAAAACAGTGGCCTCTGGCCTCTCCCCTGTCTGATACCGTAAGTCTCTCCTTCTTGGAGGTGCACAGACAAAAGGATTCCTGAGACATCCAGTGCAGCCAAGGCACGGTGACAGGGGACAAAGTCGCCCCCTCTCTCACCTCCCCGAGGTCCCCACGTTCACGTGGCATTTAATGCCCACGATCTCCCGATGTGAGGTGCCTGTCTAAGGGTCCCCCCCGAACAGCATCACGTTTTCCAAACCCGCGTGTTCAGTTCCCACGACGTCACACAGGGCACGGAGATGTCCGTCCCCTCCGCCCCCATCGGGACGCTACAGCTGGGTGCTTCCGTGAGGGAACCTGCTGGGCAGCAGTGATGAGACAACTCTGGACGGGGCAGGATAAACGCTCACGAGCAACATGGTTCCCGGCAGAAAGGGCTGGAGGACGAGAATGCCGTCCCGAGTCCTTCCTGCATGTGGCTCGGACCACCGCAGCCGGGCGTCCCGGCCACTCTGTCCTCCCCTCCCGGGAAACACATGCCATCAGTGATACGACCAATTTCAGAGCGGGGCGCGGCTCAGCACGGGTGCCTGCTGGTCTGAAACCACGGGCCCTGTCCGTCCGCGTCTGGGCACGAGCCAAGTTCATCTATGACAGGGGTCCCCAAACTTTCTACACAGGGGGCCAGTTCACTGTCCCTCAGAGCGTTGGAGGGCCGGACTATAAAAAAAAAACTATGAACAAATTCCTATGCACACTGCACGTATCTTATTTTAAAGTAAATAAAAAACAAAAACAAAATGGGAACAAATACAATATTTAAAATAAAGAACAAGTCAATTTAAATCAACAAACTGACCAGTATTTCAATGGGAACTATGCTCCTCTCACTGACCACCAATGAAAGAGGTGCCCCTTCCGGAAGTGCGGCGGGGGCCGGATAAATGGCCTCAGGGGGCCGCAGTTTGGGGACCCCTGCTCTGTGAGGTCATTTAAGTCACTTCTCAAGGGTAGCTTTATCCTTTCTCTTTTCTAAAAAAAAAAAACCCTACTTTTTCTTTTCAGTAGCGGCAGGGCTGATATCCACTCTGCATGTCTCGAGTAAGAAACAAGCACTAGAATTCTGAATTAAAAATAACGTGAATGATGGAATCTCCATCTTCTCCGGGTGACCCATTTAAGAAAAAAAAAAAAAAAAAAAAGGAAAAAATACGGACGGGCTAGAAGGCTATAAAAGATGTCAGCATAATTTATTGATCAAACCATTACCGCTGGAAGGGGAGACCCATCTGTCTACGTTAATGGGCAGCTGGGACTGACCTGCCTATTACTCCCCTGAAGCATTTATATAATTCCTGGACACAGTCGCCGTTTTTTTTATTTATCTTTATTTGAAAGAACCACCCTACGGCTTTTGTGACGTGTCAGCCAGGGTCTCAGCAACACGGTGTAGTCGTCACGACCCCCCTGACGGCGTGTGTGCTTGTTCCTCCTGCATCTATTGTGCACAAAATAAACAGAGCGGCAGGGAGCTGGGGTCACCTCGCCCGTGGGACAGAACACAGGAGTTTGGGAGCCCAGCACCATCCCACGGACAGTAACCTCCGTGTCTAGACTGCTGGCCGGGACGGCAGAGAGAACAGTGGGGGCTTCAGGGGGACGCAGGCGTGCATCGGAGTCTGGGAGAACAC
>NC_089502.1:144397487-144474987 GCF_036850765.1 Saccopteryx bilineata | reverse complement strand
AAAGAAAGAAAAAAAAAAGAAAAGAAAAGAACACACACACACAGTCTCTCTCTCTCTCTCTCTCTCTCTCTCTCATTCAACTTGGCATGAGAGGGCCATCAGAAGCAGGTATTGGGGACCCATGAACCCCGATTATCTCTCAGCTCCGATGCAGTCTAAATGGCCACGGGGTTCCCAGCGAAGCCACCGGTCCTTCTCAACAAGGATGGCGACGTCGTGGTGGCCACCTGATGACACCCAGTCTGCCATCTTGGCTGTGAAACAGCCCACGCTCCACTTCAGAGCTGAGACACCAGGCATCCGCAAGGGTGGTGCTTAAGGGCTGATGCAGAAAAGGAAACCCACCATAGAATTCCACCCCCCAAAAAAGCGGTGAGACGGCGTCAGGATTCGGTACAGCCCAAAGTACAAAGCCCAAAGTCTCTCAGACTACATTGGTGCCACGCAATACGTTTATTGATCGCTCTCGGAATCTGTTGACTTAATACATTTATGACCTAATAGTGTCTTTAACAAACTAGGCGTTTTAATCCCCTTTTCCCTGAAAATATGCCTAGCTGAAACTGCACCCTTCGATACTCCGATTGCTTTGTTAGACCAGCTAAACGGTTTTCCGATTTCAGAAGACACGGGCTTAAGACGGTGAACTTGTTATTATAAAAGACTTCCTCTCGATTAGACTAATATATTTTTTTAACTCTGTCCAGATCAAATACACTTAATATCGCTCTGTGAAGAAAAAAAAAATAAGACGTTGATAAAGTGAAGCTATGTTATGGACCTTCTAAACACACTGATAATTCACTATTTTCTATCCACTTGTGAGATTTTCAAAATGAAATGAAGTCTCATGATTTTCCTACACAAAATAAAATGGACAAATTTAGAAAGTAAGGCAGAACATGCATTCCGAATCCTTTTTTTAATAAGTTATTTTATTTTATTTTTATTTATTCATTTTAGAGAGGAGAAGGAGAGACAGAGAGAGAGAGAGAGAGAAAGAGAGAGAGGAGAGACAGAGAGAGAGAAGGGGGGGAGGAGCTGGAAGCATCAACTCCCATATGAGCCTTGACCAGGCAAGCCCAGGGTTTTGAACCGGCAACCTCAGCATTTCCAGGTCGACGCTTTATCCACTGCGCCACCACAGGTCAGGCCTGAATCCTTTTGATAGTCTCATTTTTAAAAAAGCCTAACATCACCTCTTTCTTATCCATCTCTGTAAATAATGAAATGGAATGACTGGGATTTGATAGGTGACAGACCATTGATTAGGGTCTGTCTATATTTATGCCTTTCTAGGTATTGTCGACAGAAAATTATCAGATAGCTTTTCCCTGGACGCATCGATCGAGACAAATATAATTACAATACCTTAATTAGAAGGGAATTTTCACAACGATTCACCGACAATTCATTATCAATTATACCTGCAGTAATAAACTGTTGGAAGCTTTTAAGGGACTGTATTTTACAGTGAGAAACGTCCTTTAAATAATATCTCGTATCTTTTAAACATGTTTATGAAAATCTAGGCATCTGGTCTACTTGGAGATAGAATATTTGGCTAAAAATGAAGATTATTATTTTTTTTATTACCCTTCAGACCAGATTGTTACTTGAGCCAACAACACAGATGCCTTGGTGCCTGGGCTCTGTAAGACGGTGCGGCCGTCCTCCGGAGATTAATTGAACAGTAAATTACCTTGGAGAGTGAAATATCATATCAGCGAGCTTGGTAATTCTCCCGCAAGTCCTCGTTTGTTTGTACAAACCGATCCGGAAGCATCTCAATTTACGACCCAATTAGAGGGGAGATCGCTGAGCAGCCTAGGTCGCCAGTGATGAAAACATCACGGACGGTTCCGCTTACTTCTGCAAATAGGGTAATTGCTCCTTGTTCAGAGGGGACACGGTCCAAGACCCCCCCCCCCCCCGGGTGGATGCCTCGAACTTGAGCTAGTACAGAACCCTGTATATACTGAGTTTATCTATATAAATAAAAATGTAAATGTTCGTTTGTTCAAAATCTTAAATCTCCGAAAGTTCTTCACCGATCGCTTTGAAATTTGGACACAACGTTGCATTCGAATACATGGGTGTGTTTATGTTTTTATATACCTACTATTATATACATGTCACACCTGTCACAGGTAAAAACAGGCTTTTTTTTTTGAAAAACAGAGCCATCTGTTGGACGTAAAAGCAACACACGCTCTCACATGGACAATTATATGTTGCGTGTTCTAGAGTCGGCAAAACAGACAATTTCTATATCTGCACAGACAGTGAAACAACAAAAAATATTGTTTACCCACAAGCATTGTGAAATTAAACATGTACTTTCTCTTTTCTTTCTTTTCCATTTAACCAGACTGAGCCACAGCAACGCGTGGCCGGGTATAGATAATATATAATATACATATTATTTATATATATATATAAATAAATATTTATTTATATGTAGTCATCTCTCACCATATCGTGGTTCACTATTCACAGTCTCACTATGTTGGCAATTTTTAAATTGCACATATCTAATTTTGCATAGCAGATGTCCGCTATATCGCAGGATTTTGCGGTATATAGGTACTTTTATATATTTATTATCTTAATTATTTTTTTCAGTAAAATAAGCCTTTTCTAGCGTAAAAAAAATGGAAAACGATATAAAAATATAAAAGAACATAGTAATTAAAACGTATTAAAAGAATATTACCGTATATTCGCTGGTGAGTACCCATATAGAATTTTATATGTTGTTAAAAAGACGGAAGTTTAAGAGTGTAGAAAGAGTGTAAGAGCGTAGGAAGTGTTTATGAGAATGTGGGAAAGGTTCATAACAGCGTGGGAAAGGTTTATAAGAGTGTGGGGAGGGTTTATTGAGCCTTACAATATATATACAAATATTGATCGGTTTATGACCTATGGAACTTACAACCATTCGACTTGATGACCACAATCGCCAGCCACGGCTGCTCCGCATCTGGCAGCTCGAGCGTTGCCCAGCTGGGCGTATGTACGACAGTGCGGACCAGCTTCCGGCAGCACTACCGTCTCCGCGTGCACCGTTTCAACTGTTATCCCAGACTTGGTACGGTAATTTGTGTTTTGTGTCTTGGATATTTTTCATCCAACCCCTCCCAAGATGTCTACCAAGAGGAAATTGTCTTTGCCAATATTAAACCAGTTGTACTGGTTAATGCAGCATTTTACTTAAACCTGGCGAATGTAAAAATAAGAAACAAAATGGTGTTGAGATGATACAAGTGGCATACAATGAACAAAGAAAATTATGTTATATAACAATAATGAAAGAAAATTATGATAAAATATGACTTAAAGATTTTTATAGGCCCTGGCCGGTTGGCTCAGCAGTAGAGCGTCGGCCTGGCGTGCAGGAGTCCCGGGTTCGATTCCCGGCCAGGGCACACAGGAGAAGTGCCCATCTGCTTCTCCACCTCTCCCTCTCTCCTTCCTCTCTGTCTCTCTCTTCCCCTCCTGCAGCCGAGGCTCCATTGGAGCAAAGATTGCCTGGGCGCTGAGAATGGCTCTGTGGCCTCTGCCTCAGGCGCTAGAATGGCTCTGGTTGCAACAGAGTGATGCCCTCAGAGCATCGCCCCCTGGTGGGCATGCCGGGTGGATCCCGGTCAGGCGCATGTGGGAGTCTGTCTGACTGCCTCCCCGTTTCCAGCTTCGGAAAAATGAAAAAAGAAAGATTTTTATAACATCATTTCACAGTACTGTACATGTAGCCTACCCAACTTATGCTCAACTTATGACCAAATCGTGTTACGACCGGTCTGTAGGAACCAAACATGGTCGTAAGTCGAACACTAGCTGTATATAAATATTCAATAATAAAATAAATATAAGGTCGCTACCTCTCAGATTGTCACCTATCACGGGGGGGGGGGTTCTGAAAACCTAACCCCCGCCATTGACGAGGGACCCCTGTAGATGTGTGTTAATATTTCACTAATAAACTAAGAGACTAGCAACAATAACCGTTAACAAAACACAGTGCTTGTCACAGTGTTCTGTAAGACACGGACGTGAGCGTGGCAGTGTAATCTAAAACCAGGGTGACTTGGACACGGTGCTGGGACCCGGTGATGTCACTCTGATGACCCCGGAGGGCTGCTGAGTGACCAGCGGGGAAGGGAATGTCTATCTTCAGGGGAGGAATATGGTGAATGAAAAGGTGACTCCCGTCCCGGGCAGGAGGGACTGACATGGTGTGAGATGAAGTCACGATGCTCTGAATGGCACACCCATGTAGAACCTGCCAACTGTTTATTTCTGGAATTTTCCATGTAATATTTTCAGACTGCGGTTGACTTGGGGAGTCACTGAAGACGCAGCATGGGAAGTCACAGGCAAGGAGGGGGCTAGTATATAAAACAGGCATGTCTTGGCCTGACCTGTGGTGGCACAGTGGATAAAGCGTTGACCTGGAAATGCTGAGGTTGCCGGTTCGAAACCCTGGGCTTGCCTGGTCAAGGCACATATGGGAGTTGATGCTTCCTGCTCCTCCCCCTTCTCTCTCTCTCTCTCTCTCTCTCTCTCTCTCTCTCTCTCTCCCTCCCTCTCCTCTGTAAAATGAATAAATAAATAAATTAATTAAAAAATTTAAAAAAAGGTTAAGTTGAAAAGCCCTGGAACAAGAAGGATCTCAGAGACTCCTAGAAGGTGATGTCCTGTCTGGAAGCCGGCGAGAACCCCACGATAATATTGGGTGTGTCTGCAAGGCAAGGGAACCACTCCGGACGGAGTCTACCGGCCCATGCTGGAGGATTTGGGTCCTACGCTAAGGCACAGTCAGGGATGAAAAACCTTTAGGTGTCCAGGAGTCCATACCAACAACAGAAAGAAAGAAATGGGGAGAGAGGAGAGATCTCGCCCCCCAGGAGAAGGTGGAGTGTGAATCAGGAGGGGGTGTGGGCGTTAGGCAGTCACCGTTCTGTTGCCACTGTGGCAAAGGTGGCTTCGATCCGGAATCGCCCACGGGTGCCACCGATGTGGTGGAAGGGAACAGACGAGGAGAAGGGTGGTTGGAATTTTTATAGTTTCCCCCCCATCATTTCTTGCCCTCCCCACGTGGTCCCGTCTCTGAGGGGACATTATTCTCATTGTTTGTCCAAAGAAAGGCTATGTCCCAATTTCTGCTTGTCCACCTCACTTTGCCATCTGTTCCCTTTATTAGGATTCACAACTCACCACATGCGCGCTCGGTATTTTGGGGCTCATATCTCTGTGAGATATGTAATGTTTATGTAATGTTTATATTAAGTAGTTGAGCCTTTATAGAATGTTGACACACACCGTGATTTCTGTAACGTATAATTCAATGTTTCCAAAGGCCGTTGTGAGTTTTCAGTAGATGAGGAAGTCACTTAGTAAGCGTTGAAGCCACCCTCTCCGATACAAAATTCTTTGATAGCAAAGCTGTACAACTTTTTAAAATTTTTTTCCTTAAACAGTCAACAATAAACATCTGTCACTTTAATCAAAACTGAACCGGGCCTGCCCAGGTGGTGGTCTGGGATGCTGGAGTGTCAGACTGGGATGCTGAAGACCCTGGTTCAAGACCCCGAGGTCGCCAGCTTGAGCGCGGGCTCATCTAGTTTGAGCAAAGCTCACCAGCTTGGGCCCAAGGTCTCTGGCTCGAGCAAGGGGTTACTCGGTCTGCTGTAGCCCCATGGTCAAGGTACATATGAGAAAGCAATCAATGAACAACTAAGGCGTCGCAATGCGCAATGAAAAACTAAAGATGGATGCTTCTCATCTCTCCCTTCCTGTCTGTCTATCCTTCTCTCTGATTCCCTCTCTGTCTCTGTAAAAAAAAGAAAGAAAGAAACAAACAAACAAAAACATAGCTGAACCAGGTAGATTACAATGCTCAGATCAATAAAAATTCATCTTTGATGCAGAATTGAACTCGAAGAATCAGCAAATTCAATCGGCTTGGGATTACCAGCATGAAAAAAGGGTTGGCTTAGCAAGGGAACAAAATCAGAATGATTTATCACTTCTCAATCTTGGAGAAAAGCAGGGAAGAAACAGAAAAAAAATTTTTTTTGTAAAACTCCAGTGATTTCAGAGAAAGAGCAACGGACTCCAGCGCTTAGCATGACAAGCGCAGAATTAGTATTTTTCAAGTGAGACATTCCAGGGAGAGTTGGGTGCCAATATTTTGACAACTGCCAAAGACAAAGCGTGTCTCCCAAAGCTAGGAAGAGTGTTGTCAGGATCCAGCGCCGACGTGTGAGTGAGATCTTCCTTTCCCACCAATGACAGATGCGTTCCCGTCTCTTCTAAACAGCCACCCCCGATGCTCATCTGCTCTGCGGGCGCCCGTTCCTGACGCTGGAGAGGGGAGCCACAGCCGCACGATAGAGCGGTGACCTCGGAGACGGCCGTGTTCACCGGTGTGGCTCATGGCGTTGAGGTGTGTGGTGCGTCCAACGTGCAATTCTTTTTTTTTTTTTTTGTATTTTTCTGAAGCTGGAAACGGGGAGAGACAGTCAGACAGACTCCTGCATGCGCCCAACCGGGATCCACCCGGCACGCCCACCAGGGGGCGACGCTCTGCCCACCAGGGGGCGATGCTCTGCCCATCCTGGGCATCGCCATGTTGCGACCAGAGCCACTCTAGCGCCTGGGGCAGAGGCCAAGGAGCCATCCCCAGCGCCCGGGCCATCTTTGCTCCAATGGAGCCTTGGCTGCGGGAGGGGAAGAGAGAGACAGAGAGGAAGGCACGGCGGAGGGGTGGAGAAGCAAATGGGCGCTTCTCCTGTGTGCCCTGGCCGGGAATCGAACCCGGGTCCTCCGCACGCTAGGCCAATGCTCTACCGCTGAGCCAACCGGCCAGGGCTCCAACGTGCAATTCTTACACATCAATGATCCTGCGTTATTACTTCCATTTCGTGAGCCGCCGCTGATTCTCCCGGCCCATCACCCCCACATCCTCCCCCCTCAAAGCGGACCTCCTCTGAGCATCTGAATTATGAAGCGGGCTCCTTGCTCCTGAACGGTGTTCGGGAGCAAAATCAGTCACCCTGGCCGGCGGGTCCACCCGTCGTCCACGTTGTCCCCGAGCACAGCCGACGAACAGCCCCTTGACAAATCGCAGGGGCTGGCTTCATTCCCAAGGAGGAAAGACAAGTTTCTAGCCTCGAACCTCTTTCTGGCCGGGAACCCTTCCGCTAGAGCAGGGCTCCCCAAACTTTTTACACAGGGGGCCAGTTCACTGTCCCTCAGACCGTTGGAGGGCCGGACTATAAAAAAAACTATGAACAAATCCCTATGCACACTGCACATATCTTATTTTAAAGTAAAAAAACAAACCGGGAACAAATACAATATTTAAAATAAAGAACAAGTAAATTTAAATCAACAAACTGACCAGTATTTCAATGGGAACTATGCTCCTCTCACTGACCACCAATGAAAGAGGTGCCTCTTCTGGAAGTGCGGCGGGGGCCGGAAAAATGGCCTCAGGGGGCCGCATGCGGCCCGCGGGCCGTAGTTTGGGGACCCCTGCTCTAGAAGATGGGGCCGAACAGATGAGCCCCAGCCGGTCCCCCGAGGTGCTGTGTTGTATACGAACATCCGCTTTCCACCGGAGCCCAAGTCCCGAGGTGTCGCTTCACGGGTCACTCCGTCAAGAGATTGTCTAGAGGGGACAGCAGGGGACAAGCCAGCCAAAGCCACTGAATGCCAACGCAGCCTTGTGACAGCCAAGGCCATGGCTTCTGGTTCAGTTCCGTTGCCTGGACCCACGTCCCACAGCAACACGCAACCTCACGGGAAGATGGACCGTGACATCCTTTTCTCGTGAGAGACACGGCCGCTCGGGACGGAGCAAGAGGACCACACGTGCGGAAGGACAACGGATGTCACGCAGGCCACTGCTCCCGTCTCCCTGTGAACAGCCAGTTTGTCAGATTCTATTCCGCCCAGCCGCGGATCTCCCTGACACAGAAAAGCGACAGAGCTCTCTTCTCTCCGTCCTCAGCCAAAGGCACGCCATCCGGAGCCAGCAGCCCCGTAGGTAGCTGAGTTATTCTCAACCTGAAGCTCTGTTGACACTCCGCTGGCTATCACCGACTCTTCCCTGCCTTTCTTCCCCCACAGGGTTTGTCAGACAACCCGGACGCTGTCTTTGAACACTGTGGAATCACAACTCTCTCTGATCCTCAGACCCATGCGCACGGCGCCTGCAAAGTTTCATTTTTGACACGATCGCTTCGGCTTGAGTGATCCCCCCGCCACACACACACACACCCCCCCGGAGAATGTCGATCACCGAGAGCAGACACCTCAATGAATAGTTTGTCCGGACTTGAGTTCTCTACATTTCCAGAGCAGGTCTAACGTTTAAGACACACAGACTCCTACTCACATGGCATTAAACCTACTGTTGTGTATTCTATGAAGTGAATACATAAAAATATATACCGCTCGTTCCAGCAAAGGGTTGATGACCACGAGAGCTTTGTGGTGTGTTTACAAAGTGTGAGGTTCAGATACTTCACCTCCAGAATAATAACTGAGTTAATTCTCCAAAGCTCAGCGAAGTAAGTCATCTTCATCACTGTTGCACAGATGCAGAAAGCAAGGCACAGAAGGAGACATGATGTGGCCGAGGCCACCAATCTGATAAAGAATAACATGTGAAGCCAGTATCCTAACCCAATATGCTATAACTTAGACACGTCATTTCATCATGATGATAATAATAACGTAAATTCTCTAGCTGCAGACAAAGAAGAAATATTTGCAAGAGTACACTATGCATATTCATGGCATGACATGTTACGCTGGTCCCACGCTTTTGGGGAGAGGGGGTGTCAATCGCTTCTGCCAATGACTCAAACCCTCATGAGTCGTGTTGGAATTTTTCTATGAAATTGTTAACAACTCTTGGTAAGTTTCCAGACAAATTAACTACAATTTTCCCTTTAATTACTTGGCAGCTGTGTTCCTGGTAAAATTCAATGCCTCTGAAAAGTGTGCTGTGCGCGCACACACGCACACACAAATAACATAAAATAACTTCTTGAGTTTAGAAAGAAAATAGACTTCAGAGTCTAGAAGCAGATAATGACAGGGCGCTTTCATGTATAAATGGCGACCTGGTGAGACATTTCCAAGTTCTGTGGGAAACGGCGCAATTATTTTTTGTGTGTGTGCGTGTGGCTTGTTTTAACCTGTTTTGTTATTAATGTTACCCTTCCTGGCTCCCGCCCAGCGAAAGGGCAAGAATGACACTACATCGTGACAATAGCAGAGACCACTTAATCCCATAACCACCGTGGATACATTGTTTCTAGACAGGATGCAGGCTCTCCTTGAAGTCTGGCATTGCCGGCAAAAATGCTTGCAGGTGGTTGATTCTTGTGGCCACCTGATCTTGAATCTCCTGATCACTCTCCACAGAGATCTCAAATGGTGGTGATTGTTCATTGTGCATTCCTTCCACAGTTAAGACGCGCGGATCTTGGGTATTAATTACATGACTTCATCGACTGTTTTCTAATTTTTTTTTTTCATTTAAGCAACTGTTGTTTCTGGCTTACATAGGGCCATGCCTTGCGGGTTCAAAACCTGTGTGAAGCCCTGGCTGGTTGGCTCAGCGGTAGAGCGTCGGCCTGGCGTGCGGGGGACACGGGTTCAATTCCCGGACAGGGCACATAGGAGAAGTGCCCATTTGCTTCTCCACCCCTCCCCCCCTCCTTCCTCTCTGTCTCTCTCTTCCCCTCCCGCAGCCAAGGCTCCATTGGAGCAAAGATGGCCCGGGCGCTGGGGATGGCTCCTTGGCCTTGGCCCCAGGTACTAGAGTGGCTCTGGTCGCGGCAGAGCGATGCCCCAGAGGGGCAGAGCATCGCCCCCTGGTGGGCAGAGCGTCACCCCCTGGTGGGCATGCCGGGTGGATCCCGGTCGGGCGCATGTGGGAGTCTGTCTGACTGTCTTTCCCCGTTTCCAGCTTCAGAAAAACAAAAAACAAAAAACAAAAAACCTGTGTGATCTGACCCATCCTCCCCCCAACTTGCGCTCAGCACAGAATGGTTCGTTTTAGATGGGCGAAGCCGTGGACCACAGTGGCGTCAGAATAAGCCGGGAAGCGTAGGTAGGGCTCCCCGCTGAGGTCCGGACGGGGCCGTGATCATCTCCGGGGAAGCAGGTGTCACTACCTGTTTCTGTTCTCAGATGTCGGCAGAGAGACACTCATACCAGCCGTTTGGTCTGTCGATCAGCTGTCGGTCCGGTGACACTGCTGAAGATATATGTGAACTCATGAAGGTAAGTTTCAGAGGAGCAAGAGCGCGTTATCCATTGTTTCTACAGCAAACAGGTGCTGGGGGAAAAATCAGCTGGATAGTCCTGCTTTACAGCGTAGAAATACAGGGTGTCTGTCCGTAAAGTCACGGTGCACTTTTGACCGGTCACAGGAAAGCAACAAAAGACGATAGAAATGTGAAATCTGCACCAAATCAAAGGAGAACCCTCCCAGTTTCTGCAGGATGATGTGGCAGCATGTGCGCATGCGCAGAGGATGACGTCACACCGTGTATACAGCGGAGCAGCCCACGGCCATGCCAGTCGAGATGTGGACGGTACAGAGGAAAGTTCAGTGTGTTCTGTGGCTTGTTTAATTCGAATCTGTAACCAAAGTGCAACGTGAATATTGGTGTGTTTATAACGAAGCACCACCACATAGGAATAACATTACTTGGTGGGATAAGCAGTTGAAGGAAACCGGCAGTTTGGTGGAGAAACCCCGTTCTGGTAGCCATCAGTCAGTGACGAGTCTGTAGAGGCTACACGGGATAGCTACCTAAGGAGCCCTAAAAAATCAGTGTGTGAGCCCTCATCGAACCACACTGAATAGGTATGAAACTGGGAGAGTTTTCCTTTTATTTGATGCAGATTTCACATTTCTATCGTCTTTTGTTGCTTTCCTGCGTCCGGTCAAAAGTGCACCGTGACTTTACGGACACACTGTAGTTGTCTGAACGTGGCGTCGTGGAACCTTTGTTGTGAACGCTGTTGTGCAAATCTGCAGTGAAGTCGGTGTCTGAGCAGGCATGAGACTCTGCAACAAACGCTGTGGACTAGACTGAGCCCAGAGAAATGAGCACGATTAAAGAAAACCAAGGACGAAATGACCATTTCCCCAGAAAGCGGACGCTGAATGTGACCAGCTGGAGAATCTGTCACCGTTGACCGCCGCTCAGAGATCATCTGAGCCCCTCGAACAGCGGAAGACGCAGCACGACCTGCAGGAGTTCACGGGGTCTGTGTCAGCAGTCCCGTCAGCTCACAGCCGAGGAAGACCGTCTCACCCAGAGCTCTGGGACGCGTGACCTTTCACTGAGACCTGCGATGATTTGATTTGATTCAAACGATTCCTTTGGATCTCCAAGTTTCTTCAAAACTGATGCGAAGGCTGTCGGCTGTCGGCCGTCGGCCCCCTTGGCAGAAAAGCATCCCCTTTCCCAAGAAGATCGCTGACGGCAGTTGTATGTTGGCTATATCAGGGGTCTGAAACAGACCATTGATTCAACTCCTTTTAAAAATGGTGCATGGGCCCTGGCTGGTTGGCTCAGTGGTAGAGCGTCGCCCTGGCGTGCAGGAGTCCCGGGTTCGATTCCCGGCCAGGGCACACAGGAGAAGCGCCCATCTGCTTCTCCACCCCTCCCCCTCTCCTTCCTCTCTGTCTCTCTCTTCCCCTCCCACAGCCAAGGCTCCATTGGAGCAGAGATAGCCCGGGTGCTGAGGATGGCTCTGTGGCCTCTGCCCCAGGCGCTAGAGTGGCTCTGGTTGCAACAGAGCAACGCCCCAGATGGCAGAGCATTGCCCCAGATGGCAGAGCATCGCCCCCTGGTGGGCGTGCCGGGTGGATCCCGGTCAGGCGCATGCGGGAGTCTGTCTGACTGCCTCCCCGTTTCCAGCTTCAGAAAAATACACACACACACACACACACACACACACACACACACACAGAAATGGTGCATTTTTCCATCCACTTATTCACGGCAGAAAAATGGTGCTATGGCAGGTTCATCCTCTTTTTCTTGAAGCACCTAACTTACTGGCAATGGCGTGCTCTTCAAGGAAGATGGGATTATTGGTTCTGGAGCCTAGACATGAATGCACATTTCAGTGAAGCACAAACTTGGGAGAAATTATGTTCGAAGTACACACTAAGAGAGCAATACGGTCCTTGGGCGTCACTGCCATCCGGAAGGCATTCGTCCCCGCCGGCAGGGTGAACTGCGCTGTCAACGCATATCAAAGTCAAACCCATCAGGGTCGACGATGACAGTGGACATATTAGCGTTGTCATTCGTTATCCAGAAAAACGGTTTTAGGACCCTTGGGGTCTATGGGAGCGAACAAGGCTGTTCAAAACAGGAGATCAGCCCTGGCTGGTTGGCTCAGTGGTAGAGCGTCGGCCTGGCGTGCAGAAGTCCCGGGTTCGATTCCTGGCCAGGGCACATAGGAGAAGCGCCCATCTGCTTCTCCACCCCTCCCCCTCTCCTTCCTCTCTGTCTCTCTCTTCCCCTCCCGTAGTCGAGGCTCCATTGGAGCAAAGATGGCCTGGGCACTGGGGATGGCTCCTTGGCCTCTGCCCCAGGCGCTAGAGTGGCTCTGGTGGCGACAGAGCGACGCCCTGGAGAAGCAGAGCAGCGCCCCTGGTGGGCAGAGCGTCACCCCCTGGTGGGCGTGCCGGGTGGATCCCGGTCGGGCGCATGCGGGAGTCTGTCTGACTGTCTCTCTCAGTTTCTAGCTTCAAAAAAATACACCCCTCCCAAAAAAAACAACAAAAAACCCCCCAAAAAACCAGGAGATCAAAGCCACTTGGGCAGCATAATGTCATGTGTCTTTGCCTTCATTTGCACTGGGATGGTGCCAGTCATGGTGACTGAGGCTGCAGGTGCCGGAGAACTGGTCCAGTTGGTGGCAGGAAGTGACACGGTGAATCTCAGTGTTATCCGGTGCCACCCACGATCGGGAGCCAAGGTGGACACAGGTGACCTCCCTTCAGAGCCAGCCAAGGACAGGGCTAGAGAGGGGGTGGGATTGCAGATGGGTGCTGCCATTGGGGGGCAACGGAATGGGGGTTCCTCCAAAAAAGAAAGTCAGAAGTACCTTTTGATCCAGCTGTTCCCACTTCTGGGTATTTATCCAGAGAAACTCGACACACTCACTCAAAAAAGGCATCCATCCGCATGGCTACCTGCATGCACATTGACCATTACCAAGGCGTGGGAGCAGCCCAAGCGCCCGCTGTTTGATGAGGGGGAGAGGAAGGTGTGACTTGGTCTGTGTCGACCACGGTGAGTATGTCCTGGCCAGCGTCCCCCCAGTAACAGACAACACACGTCACACAAAGAGACAACCTGCAGTGACAGCTCTGTGGAGGGACGGCTGTTGCATTTTTCCCCCTCCCTTGAGAATGGAGGAAAGTAAAAAAAGGAATGAAATCTCAGAGGTTCAAAGTTTGGCCCTGAGTGGTTGGATCAGTAGTACAGCATCCGCCTGGCGTGTGGATGTCCCAGGTTCAAGTCCCGGCCAGGGCACACAGAAGAAGTGACCATCTGCTTCTCCATCTCTCGTCTTCTCTCTCTCTTTCTCACTGTCTCTCTCTCTCTCTCTCTCTCTTTTTCTTCTTCTCCTGCAGCCATGGCTTGACTGGTTTGAACAAGCTGGCCTCCAGTGCTGAGAATGGCTCCCTGGCCTCTGCCTCAGGTGCTAAAATAGCTTGGTTGCTGAACAACGGAGCAGTGGCCCCAGATCCACAGAGCATTGCCCAAGAGGGAGAGGGCTTGCCCAGTGGATCCTGGTCAGGTACGTGCAAGAGGAGTCTGTCTCTCTGTCTGCCCGCCTTTCACTTAACTTAAAAAAAAAAAAAAAGCCTGACCTGTGGTGGCGCAGTGGATAAAGCGTCGACCTGGAAATGCTGAGGTCCCCGATTCGAAACCCTGGGCTTGCCTGGTCAAGGCACATATGGGAGTTGATGCTACCAGCTCCTCCCCCCCTTCTCTTTCTCTGTCTCTCTCTCCTCTCTCTCTCCCTCTCTCTCTCCTCTCTAAAAATGAATAAATTAAAAAAAAATAAAATAAATTTACTTGTTCTTTAAAAAAATAAAATAAAATAAATAAAGAAAATGTGAAGAGAGAGATCAGAGTTGACCCACAGAACCTTTCTCACATGCCATTACTGTTCGGGTCCACCTGCAAATGACTTCAGTGACCCCCGGGGTGTCCCCCACCCTCCCACCCCCGCTGAGGGTCTCAGCCTTCGCTTCAGCGATGCGTTCGGGGAAAAAAAGAAAAGAGAAAAAGGATGCTACACACCCCCTCTGTGTCCCAGTGTCGGAATAAAATGAAGAAGTGAGCACAAAAGTGTTAAGTCCATGATGAAAGCGTAAGCCCATTGTAGAGTTGAATTACTGCCACGCGGTCATAATTACGACACGGAGGCTGAGTGCGTTTAAATTCCGCCTCCTCCTCCTCCTTTGTGTCTGGGGATCCAGTGTCATCCTGGTGCATTTTTCATTTACTCCCGCGGTGAGCGCATTAGTTACCCTTGTAACTTAATATGCAGGCGGGCTTCCAAAGGCTTTCGAAATGCGGGCAGGTAGGATAACCATAAATTGAGCGATATTTACTGAAATAATGAGTTCTAATTATGAATAGGAAACGGATTAAAGGCATGAAGTATACACCCGACCATGGATTGGATGAACTCCCGTCCCCTCTCCTCCTCCAAGGAAAACAAACAAACAAACAAACAAAAAAAACAAAAAAAGAAACAGGACTTTGCGGCCACTTATCGCCCTGATTTATTGCAAGGAAGACATAAATCTGGGCTTTTACAAGTTTCCACTCTATATTTCGCACTTGGTTTATAAAACCCGCTAATAAATCCATTTCAGCTTCTCGTCGAGAAATCATTACTCTCGGCGTCTAAACGTGTGAGGATTTATACACACCGCGAAAACACACGGACGAGGGGAGGGGCCGCAGGTTGTGAAATTACAACGATAAATCTTGTAATGAAAAATAAATAAATAAATAAACACCCAGCCAGCTTTTATTTACCGAGCCTCACCTCACGCTTGGGATAGAAGCGAGAAGGAATCGCGGAAACCGTGAGCCTGACACGTGGACGGCACCGCCCGGACCCTAACCCGTTTCCTCGTCGGAATTTAACACAGGAAGGTTTCCGAGCGCCCCCCTCCCCATTAGGAATCGCAGCGTGGAGAAGAATATTATTTTATTTTCAGCAAATGCTTCACGACAGCTTCAACCGGCAGCCGAGCGTAGGTGTGATGGACGCTGTCTCTGGTAGTGTTGTCCAAAGCCTCTGCCGGACAAACTGCGTCCCATTCATCGGTCGAGCTGGATGCGACCCACAGCTCACAGCAGGTCACCTCTTGTGACAGCTGTCCTTGGCTGACAATGGGGTGTCCGCACGCCCGGGACCACGATATCAGAGCGAGGCTAGGGGTGACCAGAGACTAGACATTCCTCATTTCCTCCCTCTTCCTGACTGTCCACTCCCACGCTCCTGACTTCGTATGCTGGTGATATTTCCAGACTTAAGGTCACAGATGCTATGCAGGGGTCCCCAAACTACAGCCCATGGGCCACATGCGGCCCCCTGAGGTCATTTATCCGGCCCCCGCCGCACTTCCAGAAGAGGCGCCTCTTTCATTGGTGGTCAGTGAGAGGAGCATAGTTCCCATTGAAATACTGGTCAGTTTGTTGATTTAAATTTACTTGTTCTTTATTTTAAATATTGTATTTGTTCCCGTTTTGTTTTTTTACTTTAAAATAAGATATGTGCAGTGTGCATAGGGATTTGTTCATAGTTGTTTTTTTTTATAGTCCGGCCCTCCAACGGTCTGAGGGACAGTGAACTGGCCCCCTGTGTAAAAAATTTGGGGACCCCTGTGCTACAGATTTCACTTTATGTCCCAAGTGTTTAAGGTGAAGATCTGTACATATAAGGCTGAGGGGGTGGTTTTGTTTTTACAAGATTTATGATTGCAATTTCTTTCTTTTTTTTTCCAATTTTTATTTAATCATTTTAGAGAAAACAGAGAGAGAGAGAGAGAGAGAGAGAAAGAGAGAAAGGAGGGAGGAGCAGGATGCATCAATTCCCATATGTGCCTTGACCGGGCAAGCCCGGGGTTTTGAACCGGCGACCTCAGCGTTCCACGTCGATGCTTTATCCACTGCGCCACCACAGGTCAGGCTATGGCTGCAGTTTCCAAATGTGTTTCTGTCAATGAGTCAGTTGCACCTGAATTCATGTCTCAGGTTGTGCTTGTTAAAAAAACAACAACAACCAAACAAACAAAAAAAACAACTACCCAACATTCCAAAGCTCTTCATACCTGTATCACCATTCAAAATCCATTCAAGATCAGAAGGATATCCCTTAGAGGCACAAATAATTATTTTTTAAAAATTATTTTTATCTATTTAAATGTATTTATTTATTTACTTATTTATTTTTTACAGAGACAGAGAGAGAGTCAGAGAGAGGGATAGACAGGGACAGACAACACAGGAACGAAGAGAGAGATGAGAAGCATCAATCATCAGTTTTTCACTGCGATACCTTAGTTGTTCATTGATTGCTTTCCCATATGTGCCTTGACCGCGGTCTTTCAGCAGACCAAGTATTAACCCCTTGCTCGAGCCAGCAAACTTGAGTCCAAGCTGGTGAGCTTTTTGCTCAAACCAGATGAGCTCGCGCTCAAGCTGGCGACCTTGGGGTCTCGAACCTGGGTCTTCCGCATCCCAGTCTGACGCTCTATCCACTGCGCCACTGCCTGGTCAGGCTATTTTTATTTATTTATTAATTTTATAGAAGAGAGACAGACAGACGGAGAGAGAAAGAGAGAGAGAGAGAGAAAAGGAGGGAGGAGCAGGAAGCATCAACTCCCATATGTGCCTTGACCAGGCGACCTCAGTGTTCCAGGTCGACGCTTGATCCACTGCACCACCACAGGACAGGTCAAATAATTATCTTTTTACTGCGAAACTCCTCTGGTCAACCGTCTTGAGGTCTAAAGGCATCCACCGTGTCTTCACGTGCTTGCGTGTTGCGTTGGCTCGTACAGTAATCAGAGGTGACATTGTGTGTGCACTGACGGGGTCTTCAGAAAAGGACACGGATCTTTCCTTCGGTTTCCGTAACCAGCACTGACGTCTTGGTGACCTGAGCCAGAGGTATCGGTGTCCGAGACGGGCAGGGGCGTCTCCAGCCACAGAAGAGGCTGCCGCTGGGGACCAGCATTCTGACTTCCCAACCCAACTTGGAACCGGCCTTGAGAAATGCATTAAGGAAGCATTAGGACATTCTGAACTGAGCACAGGGCCCCTTGGGGGCGAGAGAAACGTTTCCCATTAGCGGCCGATGAGGTCGAATGCAGCGGTAGACACTGATGATGAGAGCCGGGCTTAAAATATTCAACATAACGCGCTAGGAACCTTCCACTCAGGGGCTACTGGAACCAGATCCCAGGCTGCTGAGCGACTTGGTACGGCAGTGAAGTTAGACGCATCTCAAACTCTTCCTTTGCAAATGCCTGTCCCCCTCGCAAGAGACACGCCGTCTACGGAGGGTTCGTCACCGCCCTCCAATGGCTCAGGATTGCACGGGGGTGACTTGGCTTGGTGCATTCAGAGTAGCAAGAAGAGGTGTTGCTTGTATGCAGTGTGATGCTAACCATTCAATATGGCAGATGTCTGTGGGCATTCCCGTCTTCCTGGGTGTCACGGTGCCCCAGCAGACAAGTGGCAACCAGTGGCTTGCTCGGTGAGAGAGGATCCTTGGACCACACTGCTTAGACTCAACCCAGTGTGCTCATTCAGCCGTCCCTCCTTGCTTGGGGACCTCGGGTCACCTGCCTCTGCGGGCATCAGTCCTCTGTGTCTGACGGGCATAACAGTACTTTCAAAGCTCAGGGCTGTTGTGAGGTTAATAAACAGTCACATTCTTAGACAGCTACCAGACACAAAAGTCTACTAAATTGTTCCGTACAAGGCTATCATGAGCACAGTCATCAGATGTCACAGATGAGAACTGTCATTAATAGATTAATTCATAAGCGACGCATTCACATGTAACACTGTGAAGTAGAATTGTGTGTTTTCATTGTCTTCCATGCCTGTGTGCACAGAGAGAGAGAGAGAGAGAGAGAGCGGGATCTCAGTAGGGACGCCTGGACAGAAGGCTGAGTGTACCTTCCAGGGGGCAGATGCTTGCGGAAACCGCTTCCCAAAGCCGTTCCATCGACCCACACGTACCCTCCGATCGTGCACGGGACGCCTTCTGGCTCCTGCCTTCCTCGATGCTTGATCCTGTCACACTTACTTGCTTTGTGCCCACATCTTAATGGAGATTCGCTGGCATTCTAACGTGAATTTCCCTGTCCGTGAGAAAAAGCCAGCTTTCTGTTTGCTGTTTTCACTCAGTTTTTTTCTTCTTCTTCCTACTCTTTGTTTTCTTATCTTTATGTTGTTGTTGACTTTATTATAGTGACGTAGGGTCATCCAATGACACAGGGCTCAGGTGCACAATTTTAGAATCCATCATCTGTGCAAAGCATTGTGGGTTCTCTGCCCCAAGTCTCCCTCCATTACCATCAATACCCCCTGTGCCCTCTCCCTACCTCACACCTCCTTTTCCTCCGGTCATCGCCACACTGCTGTCTCTGTCCATGAAGTTTTTCTTTCTTTGCTTAATCGCTTCACCTTGTTCACCCAGCCCCACCCTGACCCAACACCAACGTTCTGGCAGCTGTCAGACTCTTCTCTGTGTGAGTCTGTCTGTGTTTGGCTTCTTAGGTCATTTTCTTCATTAGATTCCACTTATGAGTGACCCAATATGGTACTTTTTTTTTCTCTGCCTGACTTATTTCACTGAGCACGCCCATGCTGTCACAAAGGGTGAGATTCCCTTCCTTTTCACGGCTGCGTAATATTCCACCGTGTGACCATTCCACAGCCTTTCCATCCACTCATCTGCCGACGGGCACCTGGGCTGCTTCCAGAGCTTGGCTCTTGTAAATAACACGGCTGTTTAATTTTTTTTTTTAAATGAATTGCAATGTCAGCTACAATGTCACCTGGAGATTCCTGATCTATCCCTGTGCCTAGTGTCACCTCATGCTGAAAAGCCACAGATTTCATCCCAAGCTGTGGAATCGGTGAAGGAACTGGAACCTTCACAGACTGGTTCCACACCAGCCTCGTTCATGCTACATTGCGGGTCCACCCTGCCCATGAAGATGAAGTGGTTACGCCGTTCCACTGGGTGAATAAAGTATGATCTGCATGGTCTTCTTTTTTTTTTTTTTTTTTTTTTTTACAGAGACAGAGAGAGAGTCAGAGAGAGGGATAGACAGGGACAGATAGACAGGAACGGAGAAATGAGAAGCATCAATCATTAGTTTTTCATTGCGCATTGCAACACCTTAATTGTTCATTGATTGCCTTCTCATACATGCCTTGACCGCGGGCCTTCAGGAGACCGAGTAACCCCTTGCTCGAGCCAGTGACCTTGGGCTCAAGCTGGAGAGCTTTTGCTCAAACCAGATGAGCCTGCACTCAAGCTGGCAACCTCGGGGTCTTGAACCTGGGTCCTCCGCATCCCAGTCTGATGCTCTATCCACTGTACCACCGCCCGGTCAGGCTGATCTACAAGGTCTTAACAAACCAAACTTCCCCGGTGTTCCTAGCGACCCCCACGATTGCCCCTTACAAATCAATAATCCGCTCAGAAGCCACGAATAAGAAGAGGAGGAAGCACACGTGGGTGAAAACGATTTCTTACAATGTACTCAACCCTAGGTCATGGCTGTCTTTCTTGAGAATCATGCCGGGTAAGACTTTTCTTATTGCATCATGACTAGAGACCAGGGCGTGCCCTGAAGAACATCACCAAAACAGAAAGCATGCTGTATGTCGTTGTGACTGCATACGTCGGGCTATCATTGGACATGATGGTGGCATGGACACCCAGGTAAGTCCCCATGATCACGTCACTCGGCCATATCAGGGCGTGCTTCCCACGGACTTCTAAGTTATGTTTACTCATCATCACCCTATGCTCTTGTTATTTTGTTTGTTTGTTTTTTACAGAGAAAGAGAGAGTCAGAACAAGGGATAGACAGACAGGAATGGAGAGAGATGAGAAGCATCAATCATTACTTTTTCGTAGTGACACTTTAGTTGTTCATTGATTGCTTTCTCATATGTGCCTTGACTGTGGGGCTACAGCAGACCGAGTGACCCCTTGCTCGAGCCATCGACCTTGGGTCCAAGCTGGTGAGCCTTGCTCAAACCAGATGAGCCCATGCTCAAGCTGGCAACTCGGAGGTCTCGAACCTGGGTCCTCCGCATCCCAGTCTGACGCTCTATCCACTGCACCACCGCCTTGGTCAGGCTACGCTCTTGTTTTGTTTTTGACTCTTTTTCTAATTGGAAGGCATTCTCTCCCAGTACTAACGTTTCTAATTAAAACCTCCGGACAACACCGTGAAAACCTGCCCCCCCCTGTGTTTTTATAGGAGATGGACACCATTTGAAGGAGAAATACACGCGTTTCAACGACGCTGTTCATCTTCGCGCAGCTCGGAACCATCCCCGGGGTGTCAGAGAAATCAATGCTCACCGCGCCTGTGCTTAAAGCTTCCTCAATTGGGGTGATTGTGTTCTGTATTTCTGTCTTGTGAGACCAGCTTAAAAAATTTGAAAAAAAAAGGGACTCCATCCGCTAACCTTGAGGATATGACTCTGGAGCACAATGAGACATTTACAAAAGAATAAATACATTTGAATGATTCCACGCATAATAGTTCCTCAGGAGGAGTCAGATTCACAGAGACAGAAATGACTATGGTGGGTGCCGGGGGCTGGCGGAGGGCGTGAGCAATGGTGTTTGTGGGGACAGACTTTTAGCTTGTCCCTAGGGTGGGTCGTGGAGGTGATGGCGGAGATGCCTGTATAACTAGGGAGCAGAGTGAATGCCCCTGAACTGTGAACCTAAAAATGGCAGAGATGGTTAGCCCTGGTGGTTGGATCAGTGGTAGAGTGTTGGCCCAGCGTGTGGATGTCCCGGGTTCAATTTCCAGTCAGGGCACACTGGAGAAGTGCCCATCTGCTTCTCGCCCCCTCCTTTTCCCCCTTCTCTCTCTCTCTTTGTCCCCCCCCCCCACAGCCATGGCTCAGTTGGTTTTAGCCCATCGGCCCTGGAAGCTGAGGATGACTCCTTGGAGCCTCCGCCTTAGGCACTAAAAATAGCTCAGTTACCAAACAACAGCCCCAGATGGGCAGAGCAATGGCCCTAGATGGGCACAGCATCACCCTATCGGGGGTTTGCCGGGTTAATCCCAGCCAGGACACATGTAGGGGGGTCTGTCTCCCCATCCATCCTCATCTCATTTATAAAAAAAAAATGGTGGAGACAGTCAAGATGATGTTACATGTATTGGACCGCTAAAAAAGTTCAAACCCCTTTTGTGTAGAACTCACAAATGCGTCTTCAGCGTACAAAGATAGCGGAGGTAAGTGAGAGAGGCAACGTCGCCCAAAGTAATGATTTCCGTTGGCTGTTCTAGCACCGTCATGGTTGGTCTGTGCCGCTGACAATTTGTGTGAGCCATGTGGCAAAACACAGTCACTGCGAGGACATTACCATGAGGGCTTTCCACTGAAGGACACGGGACGTGCCACGTTATGTCCAGGGTGGTTTGGACACTTCGCTATCCTGTAATACCGTTAGCACTACAGTGACAGTGACCAGCTCGGTCCTCTGACATCATTAGTGTCTCTGTGCTGGATTCTTCCTGCGAAGCCTCGTCCAGGATGATATTTCAAGATGGACCCACCAGGCAGTCATGAGTTGAGTAGTTTGCGAGCTAACTTTTTAAATTATTTATTTAGTCAATTTTGGAGAAAGAGGAGAGAGAGAGAGGGAGAAGGGGGAAGGAGCAGGAAGCATCAACTCCCATATGTGCCTTGACCAGGAGAGCCCAGAGTTTCGAACTGGCGACCTCAGTGTTCCAGGTTGATGCTTTATCCCACTGCGCCACCGCAGGTCAGACACGAGCTAACTTTTTATTTTTTATTTATTTATTTTTTTGTATTTTTCTGAAGCTGGAAACGGGGAGAGACAGACAGACTCTCGCATGTGCCCGACCGGGATCCACCCGGCACGCCCACCAGGGGCGACGCTCTGCCCACCAGGGGGCGATGCTCTGCCCCTCTGGGGCATCACTCTGCTGCGACCAGAGCCACTCTAGCGCCTGGGGCAGAGGCCAAGGAGCCATCCCTAGCGCCCGGGCCATCTTTGCTCCAATGGAGCCTTGGCTGCGGGAGAGGAAGAGAGAGACAGAGAGGAAAGAGAGGGGGAGGGGTGGAGAAGCAGATGGGCGCTTCTCCTGTGTGCCCTGGCCGGGAATCGAACCCGGGACTTCTGCACGCCAGACCGACACTCTACCACTGAGCCAACCGGCCAGGGCCACGAGCTAACTTTTTAAAGGGATGGTGGGAGAAAAGGGCGTTGTAGAAATGTCTGTTGCTAGCCGGCATCTCAGAGCTCTTCCAGCTCCGTGTGAAACTGCTGTGAGTGGACCGCGGAGGGGAACAGAGGTTAGCGACCACAGGACGGTCACCGGTCAGTGAGGACGATACAAAGCTGGTCATGCTGACCTCGGGACTCCGGCTGACTCCCCATGTATACCTTCCGCCCTGATATTTACTGATTTCCTCCTTTCTGAGGGATGGAAGAGATGACCATGGACATCACACTCATCACGGTTCCCCGTCACATTAACTAGGAGGCAGAGCAGGACGTGCATGTCCCTGACCCTACAATTTCCTCTCTTCTGACACCTGCTACTTAATTGGACGATGCCCATTGACTCACGTACAAGAGGATGACTTTTGCGAGATGAATTTGCATTCGCTCTCATCTGAGCTTACTCCCCCCACCAAAAAAAAAAAAAATCCAGCCAGAATCATCTAAGAGGGAAATTGCATTCGTTGAATCAAGATGCTCAGTAGAAAAATGTAGATGCAGAAAAAAAATATATGATAAAAGTCCCAATGTTTGTCCTGGAAACCTGGTCACACACTTTCATCCTAGAAAACCCTTCGGAGGGCTGAGTGGCACGGTGCCTTCTTTATTGTTTTTCTCCAAATCCTGCCCTGTTGACAGCAATGTCAATAAAACAGAGCCCACTTCAGGTGCCGCCTGACGCCACCAACCCTGTCCCCTTGGTGAACATGGCGGAGAAAAGGCGGTTCTACCCTCATCGCATCCCATCAGGCAGGCTTTGCGCTTGAAGCTCCCGAGGGGAACAGCATGGGGGAGGGGTGCTTGGAATGGGGGACGCTGTCACACCAGACCAGGGGATGCAGGGACAACGGCTCCATCCTCTGGAAGTGCCCATGTCAGTGACTCTGGTTTGAGTACCCTTATTACTCTGAAAATCACGGTGAATGGGGTTGTTTGGACCACATTGGATCATTTAGAACAGACGATACCCCCACCTCCACCCAGCTGCCTGTGTCAGTCAGGTGGGTAATGGCTGGTGAGGGCGGCGTGGTTTGGATGTTTCCAAAGGGTTGAATAATTCGTTGTTGTTGTTTTTAGAGAGAGAGAGAGAGAGACAGACAGACAAGAAGAGAGAGAGAGGACAAGCATCTACTCATAGTTACAACACCTTAGTTGTTCATTGATTGCTTTCTCATATGTGCTTTGACCGGGGGGCTAAAGCAGAGCGAGTGACCCCTTGCTCAAGCCAGCAACCTTGGACTCCAGCCAGTGACCTTGGGCTTTAAGCCAGCAACCATGGGGCTTGACCCCACGTCTATGGCCCCTCGCTCAAGTGGATGAGCCCGCGCTCAAGCCAGTGACCTCGTGGTTTGGAACCTGGGTCCTCAGCACCCCAGGCGGATGCTCGATCGACTGCGCGACCACCTGGTCAGGCCACCTGTGTAGCTCTTAAAAGACAAACGGCAACCTGGAAATGGCTCCCTTTTCTCTCGTCGGCTAATAACACAAAGTGTCCAAGACGACAAGAGGGTGTGTGGGGGTTCCTACCCGCCCCTTCCGCTCTCCTGTGCGTTGGCGTGTTCCTGAAGGCAGGCGGGCTGGTGGACGGTCACGCCGGTGGCCCGTGTGGGACCGTAAGTGCCTTCCGCTGTCCATCTGGGCTGCACGAGGCTGCTGCTCATGGGGGGGACACGTGAACAGGGAGCCCCACACTGAGACACTCTGCACCAGAGCCACACCTCCACAGGATGTCTCTGCAATTAATACATGTCCCCCTGTTCTCCTTACAGGGTGGGCACAGGCAGTTTACAGCTGTGCGGGTGCGGAACACAGACTTCATTCCTGTGGCATGATGACTATTATGATTATTTTGTATTTGTCAACGGCTTTATTGAGATATGACCAACCTGGCAGGATGTGTTGATTTGGGGGTTAACTGGCAGCTTCCAGGGGGCCAGCCCCTGCCCGCCCACTGCGGGATTACCCAGCCACGCCCACCTAAGTGTACCAGAAATTCTCAGTCCCCTGCAGGGTCCGGGGAGGGCGCACAGACCTCTGGTGGCGTTTCACGGGCAGAGGCTCCAGCTCCGCGCTGCCGGGCTATTGATTCCAAGCGCTGCCCCTGTCTACCCCCGGGGACCACGGGTGTCCTGCGGTCGGCTGTCCTCAGGCCGGGCGCTGCCGTTGCCTTGGAAACCCGGTGCGTGTCTGACGTCATAACGGGGCTCTGTGCTTGCTCCGGGAGGGATAGACGGCCCGTCTCACTGAAGCGCTCACGAGGGGCTCGGGGATTGCGGGGGAGGCAGAAACACGTCGCGGGCGGTGCTGGAGGGGCCCGACCTGTCCACGCGGGTTCAGGCTGCGAGCAGGGGGGGAGGGGGCGCCCAGCTCTGCTGTGACCAAACCTCACAAGCATCGGCGGCCCTGGGCGGATGGGGTACGACAGCTCTAATGCGGGATGACATCTTGACGTGTTCTTCTTGCACCGGGGAGGGGTGAGGGCCCCCCACTTTGTTGTGTCCGAAAGAGAAGGGAACCTCAAAGCCCTGCCGTCCATCCAAACCCTTTTATCCGTACGATTGATTGTACCACGTGAATTAAAAAATATATGCACACTCTGGTCACGGCAGAGCGACGCCCAGGAGGGGCAGAGCATCACCCCCTGGTGGGCAGAGCGTCGCCCCTGGTGGGCATGCCGGATGGATCCCGGTCGGGCGCATGCGGGAGTCTGTCTGTCTATCCTCGTTTCCAGCTTCAGAAAAAATACAAACAAAAAAAAATAAAATATATATATATATATATATGCACACACCCACATATGTATACATATATATCTATATCATATATACACATAGGTATACATATATATAGATATACACATACATACATATATACATATATATAGATATACACATACACATATATGTAAGACAATAGGAACAGACGCATTCTCCGTTCCCAGAGCACAGAGCTGCCCCAAGGCATTGCTGTGACTCCCGCGACACTAATTGCTGGGCACAGTTCACGGATGAGCGACTAGAGAAGGCCTCTCTGGGGAGCCCGCCCCCTGGGGGGGCTGGGGACCCGGACTTCAAAGATCACGTCTGGCAAAGTGATTTGTTGTGCTGTCTATCCTGTGAAGGATGCTGAATGGATTCGTTTGACTGGGGGGGGAGGGCGGGGGGAAGAGGGAGGAGAGAGCCAGGCTCTGGCAGTCCCCCTCTATTCATCAGGAGGCTGCTTGGGTGAGGTCTCTTACCTCGTTGCTTTTCCGGGCCAAGGGAGGCTCCCCCCCCCCACCCCGCCCCGGACTCCTTTGAAGGCCGTGCCAGTGTGAGCGGGCTGGGGCTGCGGGCTGCGTTTCAATGGGCTCATTCAGCGAAGGTTTCCCACAGCCCGGGACCCGCCTGGAGGCGGGGGGTGGAGTGGGGGGCTCATGCGTCTCCGTGCCAGAAACACAGCCTGCCTCGTGGGACTGCCCGGCCGTCCAGCGCATTCCTGGGCGGCTGCGTCATGCGCTCGCTCCGGGACACCCTCCGTCCCTGCACCCCACAGCCCCAGGCAACACTTCCACCAAAAACAGGGTCGGTGGACAGCCACCTTAGAAAGGTCCTTCTGGGGACATCGAGCAGGCTGCAAAGGAGAGGTCAATTCTGAGACTTCACGGGGCTGCTGAAAAGGCCGTCTCTCCAAAGGAACTGGAGGGGGCCAGGCGGCTTGGATGACCCGGCCTCTTCTGCCCCTGTGGCTGCTCAGGACGGTGACTGGGGGGGGGAGGGACAGGGCTTTTAATGCAGGACCGAGGCCTCTGTCCAGCAGAAGAATGAAGCAACTAGACTAGCGGTTCTCAACCTGTGGGTTGCGACCCTGGCGGGGGGTCGAACGACCAAAACACAGGGGTTGCCTTGTGACCCCTACTGAGATTAGAGCTCTCCTTTTCAGATATTTCAGTAAGGTTAGTTTTTGAGGCATAGAGGATATTCCTCTATAGAAGGGCCAGGGTGCTTACATATCTCACGTTTATTTAGAATTTTTAAGGAAATTGAAAGGCTTAAAAGACTTGACAGGCGACCCCTGTGTTTTGGTGACTGGGGGGAGGGACAGGGCTTTTAATGCAGGACCGAGGCTGTCCAGCAGAAGAATGAAGCAGCTAGACCAGTTAAAAATGTATTGTATAATAAATATGTATTTTCCGATGGCTTTAGGCGACCCCTGTGTTTTGGTCGTTCGACCCCCTGCCGGGGTCGCGACCCACAGGTTGAGAACCACTGAGCTAGACTGTTTCCAAATGATCTCTGCGTCCATGATGTCATGGGGGGCGGGGAGGCCAGCCTGGACTGCTCAGGTTCACCGTGAGCAGGAAAAGAGCTCGCTCCATCTTTTATCCTTTCTCGGGATGGTAAGCTGTCCCGCCGTGCGGAGCTGCAAGGTGGCGAGCCCATGGCCGCCGGGCCCCGTGGGGGCACTCGTGTGACGTCTGGAAACACTTCCACTGTCCCAAGAGGGGAAAAAGGCCACTCTGGGCTGCTATGGACATGTATGCTCCGTGGTCCCCGGGGCAGACACGGACAGCTCTGAGCACACCCCAGTGCCCCGGGACGCCGGCCCCACGGAGAAGCTTGCAGCAGCGGCACCCCGAGTGTCAGACGTGCTGAGACATCCCAGGGCAGGCAGACTGGTGAGGGGGGTGGGGGGACACAGCCATCTCAGCCGGGAGGAATCACACAGGCGACAGGGGAATGCCAAAGCCCCATGTAACCACCTCCGCCGGGAACAGTGTGAGCGTGCCAAGCCACCGTGGAAGTTGCTCCTTCTGTCCGGCAGCAGGGGGGTTTCTTTCGCCAAAGCAGGGCTCACCCTGCAAGGTTAGGGACGGTATCTCTTTCTTCATCCAGATCCCCCAGAGCTGAGCAAGGGGGACCCCGTGGGGTGGCTCTTGTCGCTCTGCACCCCACGGGCAGGGTGCTTCCTCCCCATAAGGCCACTTCTGAGGGCACAGTGCCCCAGGACGAAGGCATGTTTTTATTCTTTTCTTTTCCCCCCTCCATTCAGCCAACGCCCTCTGTGTTCCCATCATGTCTCTGTGGCTCTTGGGACACACAGATTCCCCATTATCTTTCTGTCTGTTTGTTTTTTCTTGGTGGCTTTTGCGTGACAACTTCCTGCACCCCTGTGAGCAGAGCGCACACACTGTGCGTTAAGTGCTGTAATTCCACGCATGGCTGACACCCTCTGCTCTTCCGCCTTTTACGTATATTTCTAAATGTCCTGTCTCTCTCTCGGCATGAGGGACCCGTCCTTGGGCTCGTCCCACATCCGGTTGACCCCTGAACAATGCAATGGGTCAGGGACATGTATCCCCAGGGTGGTCAAAAATCCATGTGTGGCCTGCCCTGTGGTGGCGCAGTGGATCAAGCATCAACCTGGAACACTGAGGTCGCCAGTTCAAAACCCTGGGCTTGCCTGACCAGGCAGTGGTGCAGTGGATAGAGTGTCAAACTGGGATGTGGAGGACCCAGGTTTGAGACCCCAAGGTCACTGGCTTGAGCAAGGGGTCACTTGGTCTGCTGTAGTCCCATGGTCAAGGCATATATGAGAAAGCAATCAATGAACAACTAAGGTGTCACAATGAAAAACTGATGATTGATGCTTCTCATCTCTCTCCGTTCCTGTCTGTCTGTCCCTGTCTATCCCTCTCTCAGACTCTCTCTCTGTCTCTGAAAAAAAAAGAAAGAAAAAACAAAACCCCCTGGGTTTGCCTGGTCAAGGCACGTATGGGAGTTGAAGCTTCCTGCTCCTCCCCCCTTCTCTCTCTCTCTCTCTCTCTCTCTTCTCTAAAATGAATAAATAAAAACAATTTTAAAAAATCCACGTATGACTTTAATGCCCCCAACTCTTAACAACTGATCGTGTGACATACTATTTTCTTATAATCAAGTCAGCTAGACTAAGGAAAACATTATTAACAAAATCACAGGGTAGAGAAAAAGTATATTGACAGTATCTGTTGAAAAAAGAATTGCATACAGATGAGCCCGTGTTGACCAAACTCCTGTTATCCAACGGTCAACACGACCGCTCTCCTCATTACTATGATAATGAGGTCAAGTCGACAAGTGATTGAAAATGTAGGTGCTGCGTAACTTCCTCCACGTGGTCCCCGCTTCTACAAACTGCAGCAGCGGGGTCTAAGTGTTCCAGGCTTTGCCTGACGTCCTCACCACTTCTGCGTATCAAGAACTGACACGCTGATGGGTCCCTCGAGGTCTTTACCCCTCCAGCACACTTTGGGGGTCCCGTTGGCAGCTGTGAGCTTCTCAGTGAAGGCTCTCTGGGGAGGGGAGATGGCCTCACCTCTCACAAGCAGACCGTTCTTCCCTCAGTCCGCACTGGTCTTCCCAACTTACGGGTGACCTCCCTTGCTTCCATTCTGTGCCTCTGCCTGCTACTCGGCTTTGAGGTCCAACCCCAGACCCACACGGTCAAGAACAATCCACTTTCACTGGGCTGGGCCCTCACGGGGTCCTGTCTCTGAGCTCTGACCGTCACGGCATCGGTCCCATGGACCCTGAATATCACGGACTCTCCGAGTCTCCATGGTGCACACACGTGGTCTTCTTCCATCCTCTCCCCTTGTGGGTCAAACAAAGCAAGACAGAATATGGTCACTGGGCCACACAAGGCTCTGGTCCTAGCGGCCTCTGGCCCTTTTCTTCATTTCTTTCTGCCCCGATGAGGTGGTGGCGGTGTTGGGTCCTCCCCGCCTGCACTCGCATCTACATTTCTCTGTGCTGAGCGCACAGAGTCGGTATGTCCGTGAGTCAGACACAGCGAGTGTTTTCTCTACGTGTGTTCACGGGCGGGCGTGCTTCTGCAGTGTGGAGTCGAGCTGACACGTCTCCGTGTCGAAGACCCGGAAAGCGAATGGCAAATCCAGCCGTCCACATCGAGGTCGAAGTCAGGATGGCAAAGGATCTTCATCCGAAGGAGTCTTTCCCGCCCTGGCGGGCAAGTTGCCCTCTCTGGCTGTGAGAGCTCTTCAGCCTCACTCCCGTGCTCAGAGGGTGGCCCCAGGCAAACTGACGCAGGGAGCTGTCACTCACAGATCTCCTAGCCTAGAAGCCCACGTCTACCTCACAGCCCTTCCCCACCCCCCAAAATAATTCCCTTCCTCCTAAACTCAGCTGCGTACAACTTCTTCTGTTGCCGAGTCTCGTGACTGACTTCTGTAAACACCGCTGGTCGCCAGTGAGTCCGTCTTTGTTGCTAGTGCGTTGACCCTCTCTCTCTTGCTACAGAGTCATTCTCTTCAATAACATGAGGTTTGAATTCTTTATTCTCCCCCCCCTCCCCCCCTCAAAGACTATAGAGCTCGTCCTGACTCAGATATGGTCCTTCTGGTATAATAAGACCAGTCTCCGACTTTCTGGGTCTGACGCCATTCTGGGATTTAGCATTGCATTGAAGCGTGTCTGAGGACGCGCCTATGGGTAGACACCATATTGTATCCTTTCATTAAAATATAGTCACCTTGCCCTGGCTGGTTGGCTCAGCGGTAGAGCGTCGGCCTGGCGTGCGGAGGACCCGGGTTTGATTCCCGGCCAGGACACATAGGAAAAGCACCCATTTGCTTCTCCACCCCCACCCCTCCTTCCTCTCTGTCTCTCTCTTCCCCTCCCGCAGCCAAGGCTCCATTGGAGCAAAGATGGCCCGGGCGCTGGGGATGGCTCCTTGGCCTCTGCCCCAGGCGCTAGAGTGGCTCTGGTCGCGGCAGAGCGGCGCCCCGGAGGGGCAGAGCATTGCCCTCTGGTGGGCATGCCGGGTGGATCCCGGTCGGGTGCATGCGGGAGTCTGTCTGACTGTCTCTCCCTGTTTCCAGCTTCAAAAAAAAAAATAAAATATATATATATATATAGTCACCTGGCTGGTGGTGGTGTGATGGATAGAACACGGACCTAGGACGCCAACGTCCCAGGTTCGAAACCCCAAGGCTCACCGGCTTGAAGCCCAAAGTGGCTGGCTTGAAGCCAGGGGTCATTCGGTCTGCGAGGCACATATGAGAAAGCAATCAGTGAGCAACTGAGGAGCCACAATGAAGAGTTGATGCTTCTCGTCTCTCTCCCTTCCGGTCTGTCTGGCCCTATCTGTCCCTCTCTGTCTCTGTTACGAAAAATAAAAATACTAACAAAAATAATACGAGATCGATCCGAACCCAAGTATTACTTCTCCTGTGCCATACCTCACAGAAGAAGACATCTCTCTGTGCACAGTGAACCCTCCGGCCCACCCACACTCCCTGCTCTAATGCATCCCTCATGAATCAACTATCATCAATTTCTCTATCCATTTACTGTGGGGGATTTTCTTATATGCGTGAAAACATAATTTGATTTTCTAGGCAAAGCATCAGTCAGGTCGTGTGGCATGAAGAGAGATCTGGTGTGACTGGTGCCGGTCCGGCTAACTTAGCCTCTAATTTGTAATGCTTCCATTAATAACAATTATCAGTGTGCTTTCATAACGAAGCCTCAGCCATTATCTGAGCAAGGACTCTGTTTTATTTCATGAGGCGTTAAGTCACGACGGATGGTCTATTAGCAGGAAACTTTTATTTTATTTCATTTTCTTTTTTCTTTTTTTTTTTTTAGGTGAGAGGAGGGGAGATAGTGAGGCAGACTCCGACATGCATCCCGACCAGGATCCACCCAGCAACCCCATCCGGGGCCGATGCTCAAGTACCGAGCTATTTTTAGTGCCTGAGGCTGATACACTCCAAAAGAGTATCCTCAGCGCCTGGGGCCATGCTTGAACCTATCAAGCCACTGGCTGCAGGAGGGAAAGAGGGAGGCAGATGGTCACTTCTCCTGTGTGCCCTTACTAGGAATCAAACTGGGGACATTCATGTGCTGGGCTGACATTCTATTTACTGGGGCCAGCAACTTCATAACCATTGTTCCACGGAAGAGAAAGCACTCACCCTGTCCGAATTATCCTCCTCAGGGTTCCACACGTGGACGGAACCCAGGAAGATCCGTGACTATTGGAAACCTCACAGGAAGTCAAGACTCTGTCACGGCAAATAACACCCATAGAAGACCCACATGGCTTCTATTAGGCGAAGCCACCGGGCCCAAGCTCTGTGGTCTGATCTGCTCTCTGTCCCGATACAAGGACACCCACCCCAGCTGTAAGAGCGACCTCAGTTCTCATCGTCCGGCCGTTGATACCAGTTGCAAAGGCTCTCGGGACAGCGGACACGCTTTCAGGAAAAGACGGAGCCAGTGGGTAAGAAATGCACACACAGTTGCCCACACAGAGGAGGCTGGGGATGCCCAGAGTGGATTTTAAACGGTGCTGCAGAACGCAGTGAGGCAGGGATCAGCGGGTTCCCACCCGGGTAGATAGATAGATAGATTCGCCCTGACCTGAGGTAAAATAAACTCACCCACGTCGTCATCGGTGACAGTTGCCGTCATCAAAGCCCCTATGAAGACGTACAGGAAGAACAGGGTATAAATGAGATCGTCACATATCACACGGAGAGCAATTGCCTTTCAAGATGTTCTCTGCATACATTTTTTACACGAAATCAGCTGAAGATATTTAACGAGAGGGAAACATTGCACGCCGTGAACGCATCTGTGCCGACTGAAACGTTCATAAGTTCACATCATAAAGGGAATTAATGTGGAAAACGTGATCATTTTTCTAAAAAAATGATTCGCCAAGCAATGGTGCACACTCTGATAATAAGATTTGCCTCCGGTGACTGCATTTGTTCTTATTAACTTACTATTTACTTCGTGTTAAGAGAGATGAGCTAGCCAAGTCCTACAAGTCTTTTTTTTCCCCCCCGAGGAATAAATAATGATTAAAACACAGTAAGATCCCCCTCCACCATCCTAATTCGGCTACAAAATTGGGCAAATTAAAAGGTGAAAACCCCTGCCTGACCTGTGGTGGCGCAGTGCATAAAGCGTTGACCTGGAAATGCTGAGGTCGCCGGTTCGAAACCCTGGGCTTGCCTGGTCAAGGCACATATGGGAGTTGATGCTTCCTGCTCCTCCCCCTGTCTCTCTCTCTCTCTTCTCTCTCTCTCTCTCTCTCTCTCCTCTCTAAAATGAATAAATGAAAATTAAAAAGCTGAAAACCGAATTTTCTATCAGCAACAACAACAAAAAAGGATCAAAACCTAGAAAGAATTAGCCTGACCTGTGGTGGTGCAGTGCATAAAGCGTTGACCTGGAAATGCTGAGGTCGCCAGTTCGAAACCCTGGGCTTGCCTGGTCAAGGCATATATGGGAGTTGATGCTTCCTGCTCCTTCCCCCTGTCTCTCTCTCTCTCTCTCTCCTCTCTAAAATGAATCAATGAAAATTAAAAAGGTGAAAACCCAATTTTCTATCAGCAACAACAACAAAAAAGGATCTAAACCTAAAAAGAATTAGATTGCTTATATAATAGAAAGCGTTGAGTTTTCTTAAACCAGTGAAAGTAATTACAAATTGGGGGGCTACCTTTCTCTGATACCTTTATTCTCTGAAGAGCAGCTGAAATGGAATTATCACTGTAGTCTATCAGCGGGTTAATTAAAGAGCCTGAATCTTAATAACGTAAAAGTTAAGAAAGACTGATTACCGCTCCTGTCTCTTTGTAATTACCCTGAGCGCTTTTTTTTTTTTTTAATTATTAGTATTTAAAGCAAGCTAAGCTTCTTGTAACTCCCTGGGGTAAACCACCGACAGATTAATTTTTCAATTACAAATATAAACATCAGTGTCAGGCGAAGAGACGGTCGCTTTTCCCCGTCGGAGAAGACGAACGCTGATTCTCTTTAACACGCCCAATTAGGTTTGGTCCTTAACGTGTGTTCTGAGACGATCTGTCAACGGAAATAAGATGCGATGGCCTTCGGATACAAGTTCAAAGAGCCACATTTTGCCAAATGGCGCATCAGGATGCCAAAAGCTATGAGCGACAGGGCTGACCCAGAAACGCGGATAAATAAATATGGTGACGTGAAGATGAAGGGGGTCCGGCCTGAGCTGGCTGTCCAATGGACACTCAACACCAGCCACCATGGAGCACAGATGATGGGTCCCGGTCAGGGTGGAATGCAGAGAAATATGACTAAGTCAGCGGTTCTCAACCTGTGGGTCGCGACCCCGGCGGGGTCGCCTAAAGCCATCGGAAAATACATAATGCATATCACAGGGGTCCCCAAACTTTTTACACAGGGGGCCAGCTCACTGTCCCTCAGACCGTTGGAGGGCCGGACTATAAAAAAAAAACTATGAACAAATCCCTATGCACACTGCACATATCTTATTTTAAAGTAAAAATATAAAACGGGAACAAATGCAATATTTAAAATAAAGAACAAGTAAATTTAAATCAACAAACTGACCAGTATTTCAATGGGAACTATGCTCCTCTCACTGACCACCAATGAAAGAGGTGCCCCTTCCTGAAGTGCGGCGGGGGGCGGATAAATGGCCTCAGGGGGCCGCACGAGGCCCGCGGGCCATAGTTTGGGGACCCCTGGCATATCAGGTATTTACATTCCGAATCATAACTAACTGTAGCAAAATTACAGTTATGAAGTAGCCACCAAAATTATTGTTTGGTTTGGGGTCACTGCAAATACATGAGGAACTGTATCGCGGGGTCACAGCATTAGAAAGGTTGAGAACCACTGGACTAAATGGTCACAGAGCGAAGCTCTCTGGGACACCAGGAAATGTCCTGCCTGCCTGCCTGCAGAAGTCACCTCTCGCCACGGAGCGTGGTCAAGACGGGCAGTTTCGAATGGCCAGCTACGGGGATAAGAAAATGCAGGACGCAGAACGGGAGGCGTGTCCAGAGACGGTCACTGTGATGCCTCGGTGTCCTGCTGCTGACGCCAGTGACGGAGGGGAGCCTCCCTCCCACCACCCCCACAAAGCGTCAGGGACTTGGGGACGGCGCTGAGCTATTCCACCTGCGGCATGCGGAGAAGGTCTGCCTGGGTTGTCTGTCCGTCTGTGGCTCATAAACCCACAGGCACTGAGGGGGGGGAGCTTGAGAGTGCCCCTCCCCGCAGCTCTTTCCACCGTGACTGTGTGGCTGTGTGGGCGTGCAGTGCGGACGATCCTGGTTCGGGATGGTGCCCGCCACGGACGGCCAGGGCGAGAGCCGCAGTTGAATCAGATCAGGCGGCCGGGAGGGGGATCGGGGCAGTCCGTGCGTCCCTCTCAGAGGTGGGAGTCCTGGCCGGTGGAAAACACAGGTCTGGGCTTCCAGAAGGGCAGCCACCCTGGGGAGCCCCCTGCGGCCCCCCTTTCCTGGGGGCACGTGAACCTGATGAACTTGAACAACACCTCGTGTTTCCTGAGCAGTTTCTGTTTCAGACTCCACGCCTCTTACTTTACGATGTTCTTATTGATGGCAGGTGACGTTCAGCTTTATTCCGTATCCGTTTCAGGCACCCAGCCTAGCGGTTCAGGCATGTCAACAACTGTCTGGGGTCCCCACCCGGTTTCACACGTGGTTACGGCAATAAAAGGACAGCGTGTGGGTTCCTCGGATGGTCTCTCCCATCCGGAGAGGCCAAGGCCGTGTCCTGCGCTGTTTTCCGGTGAGTGAAGGAAGACCCAGAGACTCCGGGTGGGGACTGACCCTCCTGGACAAAGGGCTCTGTGTTAGAAGCCAGAATAGACCCCAAAGTTGTCCTTTACATTCTCAATAAAATTGTTTTGCTTATTTCTCTATATCCTTCTCTGTTAAAAAATAAAATAATGGCCCTGGCCAGTTGGCTCAGTGGTAGAGCGTCGGCCTGGCGTGCGGAAGTCCCAGGTTCGATTCCCGGCCAGGGCACACAGGAGAAGCACCCATCTGCTTCTCCACCCCTCCCCCTCTCCTTCCTCTTTGTCTCTCTCTTCCCCTCCCGCAGCCAAGGCTCCATTGGAGCAAAGTTGGCCCGGGCGCTGAGGATGGCTCTGTGGCCTCTGCCTCAGGCACTAGAATGGCTCTGGTTGCGGCAGAGCGACACCCCAGATGGGCAGAGCATCGCCCCCTGATGGGAGTGCCGGGTGGATCCCGGTCGGGCGCATGCGGGAGTCTGTCTGACTGCCTCCCCGTTTCCAGCTTCAGAAAAATACAAAAATAAACAAACAAACAAATAAATAAATAAATAAATAAAATTCTGCATTCTCTCAGAGAAGTGTCAGGACCAAGGAAGATTTATTAAAGCACAGCGAACCTCAAACCACGGTAACTACGAGGTGTTATATTAGTTTGAACTTACAGGGGGTTCTTTTCTTTTCTTTTCTTTTTCTGTTTAATTTACATTAGAAAATGTGTCTCATGAAAGAGCCAGGACTGGACCTTCTCCAGAACACTGTTAATTCCGGTGGATTAATTCCACCCGCATGAAGGAAAGAGAATGCTAAGAAACCCTGATCTATAAACCTGATTTTTTAGGGCTCCTTAGGTAGCTATCCCTTTGGGCTGGAGACATCATCCTGGAATACACACGTAGTTTCTCATAAGGCGGGCACTGGCGGGTCAGAGTCACAGTAGAAAGTGTCACATAAGAGAAGGTCAGAGCTACTCCAGGCGAGAAACAATGTAACACCATGAACAATGTAACACCCTTCCTTCCTTCCTTCCTTTCTTTCTACCACAAAACAATGTAACACCATGAACAATGTAACACTCTTCCTTCCTTCCTTCCTTCCTCCCTCCCTTCCTTCCTTCCTTCCTTCCTTCCTTCCTTCCTTCCTTCCTTCCTTCCTTACTTCCTACCAGAAAACAATGTAACACCATGAACAATGTAACACCCTTCCTTCCTTCCTTCCCTCCTTCCTTCCTTCCTTCCTACCAGAAAACAATGTAACACCATGAACAATGTAACACCCTCCCTTCCTTCCTTCCTTCCTTCCTTCCTTCCTTCCTTCCTTCCTTCCTTCCTTCCTTTCTACCAGAAAACAATGTAACACCATGTAGTCAGTGCAACTTGTAGGATAGGGTTAGCTCAGTTTTATCTCTTCAGAGCTGAGCAATGCAGATATGGGGAACATCGCTCAGAGCCGTGGGTGTAAAGGGGATATTTTAAAGCAAAGGTGCTGACTCAATGCAGACTCCTCCCGAGGTGTGGAGCAGAATGTAAAGGAGACCCTAAGAAATAAGGGAGAATTCGCTGTGAAGAGGTGACTGTCCACATGGACAGAATGAGAGTAAGGAGATCAGAGGAGACGCTGTGTGAAGGAATTTGTAAAGGGGCTGGTGTTAGGTGATAAGCAGGAATGTCAGGATATGCAGCTCTGTATTCACTAATTATCAGCGTGACCCACACCAAACGCTGGGTGCAGAGCAAAGCCAGGCATCGTTGACTGAAGTCACCACACACAGGACCGGTCAGTAAGGGCCAGTGTCAAAGGCATGGAGCACTGGGAGCCTCCATAAGCTATGCTCTGTGACCAGTGCAGTTGTGATGAGAAGGTGCTACATTGGGTGTCGCAAAATACGAAAAGAAAGGAAGGGAGGGAGGGAGGGAGGGAGGGAGAGAGGGAGGGGGAGAGGGAGGGAGGGAGGAAGGAAGGAAAGGAGGGAGGGAGGGAGGGAGGAAGGAAGGAAGGAAGGAAGGAGAAGGAAGAAAGGAAGGAGAAGGAAGGAAGGAAGGGAGGGAGGGAGGGGGGAAGGAGGGAGAGAAGGGGAGGGAAAGGAAGGAAAGGGAAGGGAAGGAGGAAGGAAGGAAAGAAGGAAGGAAGGGAGGGAGGGAGGGAGGGAGGGAGGAAGGAAGGGAAGGGAAGGGAATGGAGGGAAGGAGGGAGGAAGGAAGGGAGGGAGGAAAGAAGATAGGAAAGAGGGAGGGAAGGAAGGAAGGAAGGAAGGAAGGAAGGAAGGAAGGAAGGGAGGAAGGAAGGAAGGAAGGAAGGAAGGAAGGAAGGAAGGAAGGGAGGGAGGGAGGGGGGAAGGAGGGAGAGAAGGGGAGGGAAAGGAAGGAAAGGGAAGGGAAGGAGGAAGGAAGGAAAGAAGGAAGGAAGGGAGGGAGGGAGGGAGGGAGGAAGGAAGGGAAGGGAAGGGAATGGAGGGAAGGAGGGAGGAAGGAAGGGAGGGAGGAAAGAAGATAGGAAAGAGGGAGGGAAGGAAGGAAGGAAGGAAGGAAGGAAGGAAGGAAGGAAGGGAGGGAGGGAGGGAGGGAGGAAGGAAGGAAGGAAGGAAGGAAGGAAGGAAGGGAGGAAGGAAGGAAGGGAGGAAGAAGGAAGGAAGGAAGGAAGACGCCGCTCCAGCCCAGACCCATGCGGTGAGGTTTCCGGTCCAGCGCACGCACCACCACCCGCGGGATCCGTGTGAGGTTCACGGTTTTCTCCGTGCCGACACGTGGTTGGCACCTGCGATCATATGATCATATGTTTAAACAGAAGGAACAGACTGTGAAAACACTGACAGCCTTCTAACCGTCTCCCAGAATGAGAGCGGCACAGAGGGCAGACCATGAATAATTCACGCCGCCCACGAGATCCAGCTGAGGTTTCACGGAGCACATCGGGGCGTGGAAGCCCTTCTCGTCTCTGTGCTTGCGGGAGAAGCAGCCCGCCTCCCCTAGACAAACGGGAATGTTGGCCGTGACGCAGGGAGAAAGGCCCCGCTTCAAAACTAACATGAGATTATATGTCAACTGTCACTGAAAAAAAAAATTATTTTAAATAAACCTTAAAAAAGATGTTAACGCGTTAGATTATTTCAATGTCTTTTTCTTTAAAATTACAGTGAAAGTAGTTGCTTGCGTACATCAATTTCCATTTGGGGACATTAAAACAATTATACCACTGTCCTGGCCGGGTAGCTCAGTGGGTTAGAGCCCTGTCCAGAAGCACAGAGGTTGCCGGTTCGATCCCCGGTCAGGGCACATCCAGGAACAGCTCAATATTCCTGTGTCTCTCTCTTCCCCTTCCTCTCTCACTAAATCAATCAATAAAAAACTTTTAAAAAAATCAAACAAATGCACCTCTATAATAAAAATGCATTAGGCCAGGGGTCCCCAAACTACGGCCTGCGGGCCACATGCGGCCCCCAGAGGCCATTTATCCGGCCCCCGCTGCACTTCCGGAAGGGGCACCTCTTTCATTGGTGGTCAGTGAGAGGAGCATAGTTCCCATTGAAATACTGGTCAGTTTGTTGATTTAAATTTACTTGTTTTTTATTTTAAATATTGTATTTGTTCCCATTTTGTTTTTTTACTTTAAAATAAGATCTGTGCAGTGTGCATAGGATTTGTTCATAGATTTTTTTATAGTCCGGCCCTCCAACGGTCTGAGGGACAGTGAACTGGCCCCCTGTGTAAAATGTTTGGGGACCCCTGCATTAGGCCCTGGCCAGTTGGCTCAGTGGTGGAGCGTCGGCCTGGTGTGTGGGGGACCCGGGTTCGATTCCCGGCCAGGGCACATAGGAGAAGCGCCCATTTGCTTCTCCACGCCCCCCTCCTTCCTCTCTGTCTCTCTCTTCCCCTCCCACAGCCAAGGCTCCATTGGAGCAAAGATGGCCCGGGTGCTGGGGATGGCTCCTTGGCCTCTGCCCCAGGCGCTAGAGTGGCTCTGGTCACGGCAGAGTGACGCCCCGGAGGGGCAGAGCATCGCCCCCTGGTGGGCAGAGCGTCGCCCCTGGTGGGCGTGCCAGGTGGATCCCGGTCGGGCGCATGCGGGAGTCTGTCTGACTGTCTCTCCCTGTTTCCAGCTTCAGAAAAATACCAAAAAAAAAAAAAAAAAGCATTATGTTTAACCTGAGGTCAAAGCAGCGAACATGAAGAAAATTATTTTGAGTCAGGGGACGATGGGTTCTGACCGTCAACGGCACAGGGGACTGTGCAGCAGAGACACATTTAAAAAAAATATATGGTAGCATGACTTCCTTCCCTCCCACGCACCTACATTTCTCGGTATTCTCTACCGAAGGTTAAGAACTGAACATTTCACATTTCTGTCCCCCCCGACCTCAGGGTACATTTAAATTAAGTGGGCCTCCGGCCATCGCATTTATTTTAATCCTCTGAGCTGCTCCTCAGCCATCCGGCTGGCTCGCTGGCGTCCTGCCGGGGAGGACACTGAACACAGGGAAGACGGAGAAATTAATCTCACTCAGCAGATGCGTTTTCTCACGCTCAGGACGACAGGTCAGGTCTGGAAGCCGTTTATTGTGGCAGCCCTGGAAAGACTTTTCGTAGGGAACCATCCGAATTCTTCTGGCCCCGCTCAGTTTCAAATTCTGAGGGCCGGATGGCGATGTCACATCAGAAAGAATTTTAGAGTCAGGAGACCAAGACTTGACTGACCGGGATGTTCGAACACACCCGTGTCTTAGGCAGAGGGTGTGGAAGAGGGCCCCTGTCACAAGGATTCTTCAGTGGAGCTGGGAGGGTGAGCTCCCCGCAGAGGGGGGCAGGACGGCAGGATGGGGTCCAGGTGGGAGGAGCCAGGGTTGGCATGGACGTCACCTGACCACAGGGACATCTGCAGCATGACCTGCACCTGCCAGTGGGTACTGCTTTCTTGGTCCACCTGGGAAGCTGTTATCACAGACTTCCATAGTTTGATAGTGTATGAAAATCACAGACATTGCTCTCTAAATTCTCAAGGCCAAGGTCAAAGAGCCAACAAGGCCTGACCAGGCAGTGGCACAGTGGATAGAGCGTCGGACTGGGATGAGGAGGACCCAGGTTCGAGACCCCGAGGTCGCCAACTTGAGCGTGGGCTCATCTGGTTTGAGCAAAAGCTCACCAGCTTGGACCCAAAGTCGCTGGCTCAAGCAAGGGGTCACTCAATCTGCTGTAGCCCCACGGTCAAGGCACATATGAGAAAGCAATCAATGAATAACTAAGGTGCCACAATGAAAAACTGATGACTGCTTCTCATCTCTCTCCGTTCCTGTCTGTCTGTCCCTATCTATCCCTCTCTCTGACTCTCTCTCTGTCTCAGTAAAAATAAATAGATAAATAAACAAAGAGACAACAGATTCAAGTCTCTGTTGAAGGTCCACTTTCCACTGTGCCCCTGCCTGGGGCCTGTTTAATAAGGGCACTAATCCAGCTCATGAGGGCTCCACCCTCCTGATAGTATCACTTTCCAATTGTCACCATCATCCCGCAGGGGGTTGGGGCTTGGTGTCCACCTATGAATTTTGGGGGGGATGGTCACATTCAGTTTATAAAACCTACCCTAGGGGGAAAGGGACCAGCCCTCTGAAGTGTAGGATCGGCCTGCCGTTGGCTGTAGGCAGCCCGTGCTGATGGGCTTTAACCCCCACACTGAAAGGGTATTCATGTAGTATCTGAATGGCAAAGAAAAATGGTCATAAGGCACGTTAAGAAAACCAGAGAGAGGCCCTGGCTGGTTGGCTCAGTGGTAGAGTGTTGGCCTGGCGTGCAGGAGTCCCGAGTTTGATTCCCGGCCAGGGCACACAGGAGAAGCGCCCATCTGCTTCTCCACCCTCCCCCTCTCCTTCCTCTCTGTCTCTCTCTTCCCCTCCCACAGCCAAGGCTCCATTGGAGCAAAGTTGGCCCGGGCACTGAGGATGGCTCTGTGGCCTCTGCCTCAGGCGCTAGAATGGTTCTGGTTGCAACAGAGCGACGCCCCGGATGGGAAAAGCATCGCCCCCTGGTGGACGTGCCGGGTGGATCCCGGTCGGGCGCATGCAGGAGTCTATCTGACTGCCTCCCCGTTTCCAGCTTCAGAAAAACACACACACATCAAAAAAAAAAAAAAAAAAAAAGAAAAAGAAGAAGAAAACCAGAGAGAATCTACAACAGCCATCGACCCCCCAGGCCAATTATAACCATGCCCCCAAATGGGCTGAACTCAGATGAGAGAGAGAGAGAGAGAGAGAGAGAGAGAGAGAGAGACACCCCAACATGGCATTAGTGGTTACCTCTACCAGATGCACAACGCTCACTTGGTAGAACTTCCTCTGATGCTTTTTCACTGGGGACCTCGGGCAGTGGCTAAGAACACGCACTCAGGATGCGTTCTAAAACTCAGTCAGCCACAGACCAAGGTATGACATACACTCTTCTTTAAAAAGAGGTCAGCAGAGTCTGACCCATGGGACACACCCTGCCCACTGGCCGCCGTCCTAGCTTTAAATGCAACACGCCTCTCGTGTGCATTAAAGAAAATCGCCGTTGGCTGCTTCTGTACGTCGGTCAAGTCGATTTGTCTCAGTGAAGACACGTGGCCTCGCTGGGCCCTGCTGTGGGGCCACCGCCCTCATCTGTGGAATGGGGTGATGGCTCTCCCCTCCGAGACCATCTTGGTCATTTAAGGGGGAAAACGCCCATGGAGAACTAACCCAACTTTCACTGTGGGGTGGCCACACCCACATCTGTGTTCCTGGTCTTTTAAAAAAATGTCTTTTATTTATTGATGTCAGAGAGAAAGGAACTAACAGAGAGAGAAAGAGTGAGAGAGAGAGAAACAGGAACATGGATCTGTTCCTGTATGTGCCCTGACCAGGGATCGAACCGGCAACCTCTGTGCTTCGGGACACTGCTCTAACCAACTGAGCTCTCTGGCCAGGGCGTGTCTTTATTTTCTATCAGAAGCACAACTTGTCCTAAGCTGCCTCTTATGACAAAGAAAACAAGATGCAAAAAGTATGAACAGGATTTGACCACTAAAGTCAACCCACCTTTCGACCGACTCATGACTCTTATGCACAAAGTGGATTATCCATTTGTCTCCAGAGCGGAACAGGGCAGCATAAAAAGTTGCCTATATGGGCCCTGGCTGGTTGGCTCAGTGGTAGAGCATCGGTCCGGCGTGTGGAAGTCCTAGGTTCAATTCCCGGCCAGGCCACACAGGAGAAGCGCCCATCTGCTTCTCTACCCCTCCTCCTCTCCTTCCTCTCTGTCTCTCTCTTCCCCTCCTGCAGCCAAGGCTCCAATGGAGCAAAGTTGGCCCGGGCACTGAGGATGGCTCTGTGGCCTCTGCCTCAGGCGCTAGAATAGCTCTGGTTGCAACAGAGCAACGTCCCAGATGGGCAGAGCATCGCCCCCTGGTGGGCGTGCCGGGTGGATCCCAGTTGGGCGCATGCGGGAGTCTGTCTCTCTGCCTCCCCGCTTCTAACCTTGGAAAAATACAAAATAAAAGGAAGTTGCCTATATGGTTAATTTACTTCCAGTATTGTTATAGGTTTTATCTAGAGTTGATTCACTCGATGGTTTTCTTCAACCATGTGTGGACAACGCTCTTGTTAAGATAAACCCTTCCAAGAGAATATGTCGACCTGACGTCTCAGGAGGCATCCTGTCTGCATATTGTAACCCGTACCTTGAGGTGAGCATCTCGGCGTAGGAATTTGTGTCTGCTGGATGTAGGAAGGAAAACAGCGCAGAATTCATTACTGACATCCCCCCCCCCCAAGATGTACAGCATCACGGTATTGGATTCGATTACCCGGTTCCGTTGCGCACGGAGCAGAGGCGACGCCTCACAGATATTTTTACTTCAGCTGTTTCTACCGTAATCACCGTGGTCCTATAGATGTAGGCGGGGAGGGAGGGAAGGGGGAAGGAAATCAATGAAGCTGAATGAAGTATATTTCCTCTGTCTTTACATTTCGCGGGAGCATTTCATCTGGGAATCCTTGTGTCGAAAATGCAGGTGGTTGTAAAACTGTGTGAAGAGCTTCCCCTCAGTGTGGCTTGCATCCCGTTCCTCGGAACAGCTGTCGTCCTCTCCGACGACGGAACGGCTCGGGTCTCACCGGGAACACGCAGGGGCTGGAATGAAGACTCCTTCTAACATGGGTCCTACAGAAATAGGGTGCCCGTGTATGGACACGTAGTGAGTGACCCCTAGACTCGACCGAGCCCGCCTCGGAGAGATAGGTAAAGAAGACCGTCCCTGTGTTCTGTTCATTCCACATTCTTGTCAAAGAGTTCAGCGTCTGCCTGAGACTCCCGGACACAGATAAAGTGATGTGATTACAGGGAGAGTTGGTTGTGGCGGTGGGGGCAGGGGGGAGGGGGTACAGAGGGACAGATAGACGAGGACAGAAAACGATTTGACCTCGAGGGATGGACACGCCACACAAGCCGCAGTTCAAATGCCGTAGAAATGTTCACCCGAAACCTATGTGGTCTTATTGATCGGTGTCACCCTGTTAAATTCAGTTTTCTAAATAATAATAATAATAATAATAATAATAATAAAAAGAATTCAATGCTCTAGGCCAGTGGTTCTCAACCTTTCTTTTTTTTTTGTATTTTTCTGAAGCTGGAAATGGGGAGAGACAGTCAGACAGACTCCCACATGCGCCCGACCGGGATCCACCCGGCACGCCCACCAGGGGTGATGCTCTGCCCACCAGGGGGCGATGCTCTGCCCCTCCGGGGCATCGCTCTGTCGCAACCAGAGCCACTCTAGCGCCTGGGGCAGAGGCCAAGGAGCCATCCCCAGCGCCCGGGCCATCTTTGCTCCAATGGAGCCTTGGCTGCGGGAGGGGAAGAGAGAGACAGAGAGGAAGGAGGGGGTGTGTGGAGAATCAAATGGGCACTTCTCCTATGTGCCCTGGCCGGGAATTGAACCCGGGTCCCCCGCACGCCAGGCCAACGCTCTACCACTGAGCCAACCGGCCAGGGCTCAACCTTTCTAATGCCGTGACCCCGCAATACAGTTCCTCATGTTGCGGTGACCCCAAACCAAGAAATAATTATGGTGGCTACTTCATAACTGTAATTTTGCTACAGTTATGATTCAGAATGTAAATACCTGATATGCATTATGTCTTTTCCGCTTGGCGATGGCTTTAGGCGACCCCGCCGGGGTCGCGACCCACAGGTGGAGAACCGCTGCTCCAGGCAAATCTCTTATCATACAGGAAAAACAGGCGATACCTTTGAGTGGACACACCGAACTGGCTATTTCCTATTTGACGCGTCCGCCCTGGTCCACCGTTCTCTGACGGGTGCTAGAAACTGTCCACGCGGTCGACACGCAGAACATCAGTCAAGAGAGAAGTGAAGCATTTCTGTCCACGGGGACAGAAGCCCAGAGGCTGGGATTTGGACCGACCCAGCAGGTGTTAGTGAGTGTCCTACAGGGCGTTGCTTTGTCCTCCCAGCCTCTGAAATTAGAGGGGGGGGCGGTGAGCCATGCAGACCAGAAGCCGCACCGCTGAGCGGCCGCTGTCCATCCACGTGGCATATTGCTGCAGGTTCTGTGGCGATGGCCATCGGATGCCAAGCTCGCAGTGGACAGGGCATACCCACCCGTGAGATAACCCTGTGTGGCGCTGCCCGTGACTGGCCTAGGACACCTCACGTTGTCCACTCCACCCCCGTCAACACTGTGGGTTGGACACTTGCACGTCACCGTGCCCCTGTCATTTATGGGGAGAAGGGTAGCCAGCATGGAGGTCATCCAGTCTGTTCCGAGCCACGCCTGGGGCTTCAGTTCAGACGAATGAAAAGCGTGTGTCCCCTGAGACTCCTGCTTCTAAGGGTTTTGAACCCTGGGGTGCTGTGACTGACCCAACCTTGTGTCCTAAGGGACTGCCATTGTCTTCAGCCTTGTGGCTTCGCTACCAGAACTTGAAAACAAAAATACCTCAACCACGGTGAGCAATGCTGCGATGAACACGGGGCTGCATGCGTCTTTACATACCCATGTTTTAGAGCAGGGGTCCCCAAACTTTTTACACAGGGGGCCAGTTCACTGTCCCTCAGACCGTTGGAGGGCCAGACTATAAAAAAAAAACTATGAACAAATCCCTATGCACACTGCACATATCTTATTTTAAAGTAAAAAAACAAAATGGGAACAAATACAATATTTAAAATAAAGAACAAGTAAATTTAAATCAACAAACTGACCAGTATTTCAGTGGGAACTATTCTCCTCTCACTGACCACCAATGAAAGAGGTGCCTCTTCTGGAAGTGCGGTGGGGGCCGGATAAATGGCCTCAGGGGGCCACATGCGGCCCGCGGGCCGTAGTTTGGGGACCCATGTTTTAGAGTTTTGGGGGTAGATACCCAGTTAGAGGGATTGCTGGGTCCTAAGGTAGCTCTCTTCTTAATTTTCTGAGGAACCACCGTATTTCTTTCCATAGTGGTTGTACTACTTTACATTCCCACCAACAGTGGATGAGGGTTCCTTTTTCTCCCGCAGCCTCTCCAACACTTGTTGTTAACATAACCAAGTGTCAAAAGGATCTGGAGATGTTTTCTCTGAAGCTATGTACCCTCATTGATTAATGTCACCCTGTTAAAATTAATCGTCTAAAGGAAATAAATAAAAAAAAAACAAAACCTTGACCATGATCATAAGAGGATCTTTTTTTTCTTTTTTCTTTTTTTGTATTTTTCTGAAGTTGGAAACGGGGAGGCAGTCAGACAGACTCCCGCATGCGCCCGACCGGGATCCATTCGGCACGCCCACCAGGGGGAGATGCTCTGCCCCTCTGGGGCGTTGCTCTATTGCGTCCAGAGCCAGTCTAGCGCCTGAGGCAGAGACCATGGAGCCGGCCTCAGTGCCCGGGCCATCTCTGCTCCAGTGGAGCCTCGGCTGCGGGAGGGGGAGAGAGAGACAGAGAGGAAGGAGAGGGGGAGGGGTGGAGAAGCAGATGGGCGCTTCTCCTGTGTGCCCTGGCCGGGAATCGAACCCAGGACTCCTGCACGCCAGGCCAATGCTCTACCACTGAGCCAAAGAGGATCTTATTTTTGTAAGGTTCATGGGCACACATGGTGGACAAAGCCAGAAACACTTTATAGAAGCTCGGAGGAAGGTGCCCTGTATTTTGACTACGGGTTATGAATCGCGGCTGGGATGGGAAGACCTTTGATTGGTCTTCAAGGGGTGGTGTGAGCCCAGGAGGTGGGCGGAGGGGGAGGTGAAGGTTTCCAGGTCAAGGTCCTGTTGAAAGTCGCTGACATCGGACGCGACGCAGCCTCTCCTCCAAACCCTGAGCGTCCTTGCTGGGAAACACAGAGGACGTGAGGAAGAAAGGGAGGAAAGGTGTGCAAGGGTGATGAGGTGTGGCAGGGGAGGGTGACGGCCCTTAAGAGGGTGACGGCCCTTCTTCCAACAGTGGTGAGTGTGTTAGAGCCAACAGAGACACCCTTCTCTTCTATTGCAAGTCTTTCATCATTAGTATCACCACCCTGGTCGTTGGACATCGTGAAGCATGCTCAGGTGGCGATCTTAGAGTGGAAGCACCAGCTGCCCTCACGGAGGTCAATGGAACACAGAAAAGGGGGGAAATGACAACTCTGTTCTTGAACGTGGCCGCGGAGAGAAGCCCCCGTGTTGTGGACGATCAAGAACCTTGGCAATTACCCGTCATCGCTGTAAGAGAAGGGAGTACCAGCAAGGCTTCTGAACATCGTCGGTGGCACGGATCCTGCCGATGTCTTCAGTGAATGATGCCACGGCCTTGCAGGGAAGACCCCCAGCTGCACACTGAGAGACCCACCCACTGCGGAGACTCCAAACCCACGCGGCTCACGGACGCAGGCTGGGACGAGGAGAGTGATTTCTGGGGAGGCAGTTCCTTGGGGGGGGGACGTTCCCTGTTCACCGCGGAGACACGGGGGAGGTTCACGGGCGGCAGGGAAGGGGTAAGATCGTCTTCAAGGGGTCCCCACGCCCATGGCGGAGATGGAGGCACTGTCACTACTGAGCAGACAGCTGGAGGATGGCGTCTCTGGAGCTCAGACGCTCGGATCGGACAACCGAGGTCCTCTCCGCGGGGCTGCTGGGATGCGCGTTCCACTCTAAGATTGCCGCCTGAGCACGCTTCACGATGCCCAACGACCAGGGTGGTCGTTCAGAGACAGGGCCGGGGTCACCGAGGCCCCGAGCGCCCCGGGACCCAGGGCTCCTGACAAACAAGAGCAGCAGGAGAAGCCCTCGGAGACGTAGTGGTCAGACGGAGGGGCATCGTCGGACACGCTGGTTCTCAAGGGGGTTGTGAGGCCTGACACCGGGGAACAGAGAGCAGCGGTGGGTGATCGCCCCCCAGGGAAAGGGAGTCAGAACGCCGGCTTTGTGAACGGTGCAGCAGAATTAGACGCACACGTCCTTTTCTGTTTTAATTTATTGATTTTACAGAGAGAGAGGAGGAGAGAGCGAGAGAAGATAGAGAGAGAGAGAGAGAGAGAGGAGAGGGAGAGAGGAAGAGAGAGGGAGAGGGAGAGAGGGAGAGAGAGGGAGGGAGAGAGAGGAGGGAGGGAGAGAGAGGGAGGGAGAGAGGATGAGAAGAAGAGAGAGAGGGAGAGAGGGAGAGAGAGAGAGAGGGAGAGAGAGGGAGAGGGAGAGAGGAAGAGAGAGGGAGAGAGAGGGAAAGAGAGGGAGAGGGAGAGGGAGAGAGAGAGGAGGGAGGGAGAGAGAGGAGGGAGGGAGAGAGGAAGAGAGAGGGAGAGAGAGGGAAAGAGAGGGAGAAGGAGAGGGAGAGGGAGAGAGAGAGGGGAGGGAGGGAGAGAGAGGGAGAGAGAGAAGATGAGAAGAAGAGAGAGAGGGAGAGAGAGAGGGAGAGAGAGTGAGAGAGTGAGAGAGAGGGAGAGAGAGGGAGAGGGAGAGGGGGAGAGAGAGGGAGAGGGAGAGAGGGAGAGAGAGAGGAGGGAGGGAGAGAGGAAGAGAGAGGGAGAGAGAGGGAAAGAGAGGGAGAGGGAGAGGGAGAGAGAGAGGGGAGGGAGGGAGAGAGAGGGAGAGAGAGAGGATGAGAAGAAGAGAGAGAGGGAGAGAGAGAGGGAGAGAGAGAGGGAGAGAGTGAGAGAGAGGGAGAGAGAGGGAGAGGGAGAGGGAGAGAGAGAGAGGAGGGAGGGAGAGAGGATGAGAAGAAGAGAGAGAGGGAGAGAGAGAGGGAGAGAGAGAGGGAGAGAGAGAGCGAGAGAGGGAGAGAGAGGGAGAGAGAGGGAGAGGGAGAGGGAGAGAGAGAGGGGAGGGAGGGAGAGAGAGGGAGAGAGAGAGGATGAGAAGAAGAGAGAGAGGGAGAGAGAGAGGGAGAGAGTGAGAGAGAGGGAGAGGGAGAGAGAGAGAGAGGAAGAAAGAGAGGGAGAGAGGAAGAGAGAGAGGGAGAGAGAGAGGGAGAGAGAGATGTGTTGCTCCACTCACTTAGGCATGCATTGGTTGATTCTTGTGTGTGCCCTGACCCGAGGGAGGTCTTAAGTGGACGGGCACCTGTCCTCTTTAGCTTGGCTAAATTTCCTGGGAAGAAGCAGAAGGCAATGGACTGTCAGCTTGGCACGGCATAGAGTCCATGTCGCAGACACCCCACCATGCGGTTACAATGTGAAATCAGTGGCAGGGGGCACACCCGGAAATGGACACGGCTCTGGTCCAACGGCGTGTGTTCTGGTCCAGACGGGCTGAGGGCCAGGGCGGGAGGACCGTTGTCAGCGAGGCTGTGAACTCAATGCATCAGCAGACATGGTGCGCCTCCTTGCAGACATGCACCCGCTGAGTCTTATTCTAATAACAGTCACAGTGATCGTGATAATAATGATAGAAGACTTGCAGTAGAAGAGAAGGGTGTCCCTGTTGGCTCTAACACACTCACCACTGTTGGAAGAAGACATCTTTCCGCCAGGCAGACACGTCCCTGCTTGTCCGTTATGGGTAGAACTATAGTGGGACGTTCTCTACTGGCTCTGATCACATTAGAATGTCTACACCTCATGTGACAAAGAGACAAGTCACCATGATGCCAGTGAGTGACAGCAGGAGATACAATGTGTCCGTAAAGTCACGGTGCACTTTTGACCGGTCACAGGAAAGCAACAAAAGACGATAGAAATGTGAGATTTGCACCAAATCAAAGGAAAGCTCTCCCAGTTTCATACCTATTCAGTGCAGTTCGATGTGGGCTCACGCACAGATTTTTTAGGGCTCCTTAGGTAGCTATCCCGTGTAGCCTCTACAGACTCGTCACTGACTGATGGATAACCTACCAGAACGGGGTTTCTCCACCAAACTGCCGGTTTCCTTCAACGGCTTATCCCACCGAGTCATGTGATTCCTATGTGGTGGCGCTTCGTTTTAAACATGCTAATATTCACATTGCACTTTGGTGACGGATTTGAATTGAGCGAGCCACAGAACACACTGAACTTTCCTCTGTACCGTCCACATCTCGACTGGCATGGCCGTGGGCTGCTCCGCTGTCTACACGGTGTGACGTCATCCTCTGCGCATGCGCACATGCTGCCTCATCATCCCACAGAAACTGGGAGGGTTTTCCTTTTACTTGGTGCAGATTTCACACTTCTCTCATCTTCTGTTGCTTTCCTGTGACCGGTCAAAAGTGCACCGTGACTTTACGGACACACTGTATTCCTATGCTCAGATCAGACATCGGAGACACAAAGGTCCAAGAGAAGGGACTAATATAAAGAAACATTGATACGTGTTTTCTTTTGCCTAATACAGTCACTTCCTCCACCTGGTCCCCCGACACCCCACCCCTCTGACAGCTGTCTGTCCGTTCCCCGGGTCCCCGCCTGTGTTTCTGTTCAGTTCCTCTGTTTCTTGTGTTCATGAGACCCCACGGGGCTGCTGGGGTCATTCCAGCAATCACACCCCTCCCCACCCCCCAGCTCTCCAGAAGGAGTGTTCCCCCAGCTCAGGGCACAGTGGAAAACCCTTTCCTATACATCCCGTCCTGGCGACATCTCTGTCCCCTCATCCTCCCTGCACCCTAACCCATCCCAGCAGCGGAGGCTTGGTGTTCTGCTCCTGTGAAGTTCCTTCTCTAGGGCCCGAGGAATCAGTGTCACGTGCTATCTGTCTCTCCCTGGCCGGCTTCTTCCACTCAGCACAGTGGTCTCCAGGTCCAGAGAGACACGGACGGACACCAGGGTGGTGGACCCAACTCATCAAAGGGGGAGGGGGTGGTGGAGGTGGGGGAGGGAGACAGGGGGGCAGACAGGCATGGAAAGAGACTTTCTTGGGGCACAGGGCGCCGGATGGCATGTGCAGCCAGTGTTCTATTGTACACTGAACACCCGTATCGTTTGGCGAAACCAATGTCGTTCCCATCCACTGGAAATTCAGAAACAAAAACAACAGCAGCATCGAGAGGGACAGGGAATCTGGACTGTGACTTCTGGTCAGAAAGTTTCAGTGACCACTGTGGAAATATTCGCAGGGCCAGATTTCTCCGTAACGCCTACCAAAGCCTTTTGGCAGCAAACAACAGTGTAAGGTTCCGTCCTGGGGTTCGTCACCAGGACGGAACCAGAGAGAGAGAGAGAGAAGCAGGCGGGATCCTGATCACAACCGCCTCGAACGCCCCGGTGGACACGTAGAGAATTCGTCCCCCTTCTCAAGTTTCCGCTTTGGGGGAGATTAAGCGGATTCCCGAACTCTGGCCGCACCGAACGAACGGACACCCCATCCGCGCCCACTCTGTTCCCTGCCGTTTCTGCTCGGGGGTCCGGACGGGCGATCTGCCTCTTCCCGGCTGGCAAGATCCGACACTCGGTTCAATGAGCTGAAATTAATCGCCTCTCCCCGGCTGGTGGAAGAAAAGAAAGCAATCCTCCCAGAGCCTTTCTGCAAGAGCAAAGTGAATTAATTCATTCATTTGCACACACCCTGGAGAATGCAGCAGCTGCAAGCCCAGGGTGTCTGAGCTGCAGGAACCAGATTCCCGGTTCTCATCTGACTAGTTTTTCCTTCAAGGAACAAGGGAAGACCGGTGGCTTATTTAGGGAACACGCCGGTATCAGCCCCCCAGTCTCACGCCCGACAAGAACTTCCTGACATCTGGGTGGGAGCAGAGAAGCGACCGAGGTCTCGCCCGGCGAGGATTTAAGACCTTGTCAGGGCGACTCGTCGAAAGGCGGCGTTCAGCTGGGAGAACTCGTCTCACGAGGGCGACACGGACGTTTCTCATTCTGCCACCTGAACGCCGACGGGGCGTCATTTCCCCGGGGCAGGTGGACGTTTAATCCATCTTGAAGGAAATCGATGGCTACAAACGACCTGTGTCGTCGGGGAGCTCCCTGACACGCTTCAGAGCGTGACAACTTCCTTTTCTGAGGAGGAGGGCTGGGAGCAATGTCGGCCACACAGGGATGCCGTTCAAAGTCTCCGTGGCTTTTGATCCCGTGCCGTCGCGGACGGTGGGTTGGAAGGGGTCCCCCTTTTTGAGCCGAGACCGGGGTGAAGGAAGGGGCCGTGTCATCGCACGGCCGAGATGTGCTGAGGAGTCTGGCTCGCTTGACGCGGAACCTGTGTGTCTTGTATGACATCGCCTGCTTCTGGGCGGAGAGGGAAAAGCTGGTGTGTCTTGATGTCAGTGCGTGCACACACGTGTGCATGCATGCACACACACACAGACACACACGCCTGTATAGCAAGCATGAGAGACAGACAGTCAGTCGTCTGGGCTGTGGCAATATTTTCATCTTCGCTGGCTCTCGTGGGAGGGCAGGGGCCACTTCAGACACCTCCGTTATGACACATGGGACGTTCAGATTTGGTGGCACCGGTGCCCGGGGCCAGGAAAACGGAAAAAAATACCACAGTTCTGTGAGGCGGACCGGTTTAGAGGCAGACAAGTTCCGTCTCAGAGTGTCATCAGACGTTAGGTCTGGAAGGACAGACGGACTTGGACCTCATCCGTGAAGGAATGCCGGGCATTGTATCAAGACGGTATCGGAGAAGGGGACCAGAACCGCACCCGCTCACGTCTTTCAAGAGGGTCTCTCAGCTCTCAGAAAAGTTCTCCTTTTTTGTAAAACCGTTCTCTAATGATGGCCCCGGCTGTCGACAGAGCCATTCTGTAAAGCCTACATCTTAGAATCCGCAGATGAAAAAGTGTCAGTGATCGGTGTTAGTATTATTTGATGAGAAAGTCTTGGCCAGACTCCCCCCCCCTCTGCGGAGCCCAGAATGAAGAAGGTTCAGGTCGAGGTAGATGGAACCATGGCGAACGTCACCGTGGGAATGCAAAGGGTTACAGAATGTAAGGGAATTTGTTTCCAAGCGCAAAAAAAAAAACACAGAAACAAACAGAGATGAGGCTTTTTTCTTTCTCAGGTAAAGATGTCATCCTAGAACGTAACTGTATCTCTCCATCATTCTGCTGGGGTTTTTAATGTTTTACTTTTTAAAATGTATTTTTTATTGATTTCAGAAAGAGGAAGGGAGAGAGAGAGAGAGAGACAGACAGACAGACAGACAGGAACATCAATTTGTTCCTGTATGTGCCCTGACTAGGGGATCGAACCAGCAACCTCTGTGCATTAGGATGCTTCTCTAATCAAACGAGCTATTTGGCCAGGGCTCTGCTGTAAGATGAACACCTGAGGCTGAGAGATAGAAAACCTAATCTAAATATTGTCATTAAAAAACAAACAAACAAACAAACAAAAAAACACGTTTTTGGTCGTGGCCGGTTAGTTCAGTGGGATAGAGCGTTAGAGCACTGGTAGTCAACCTGGTCCCTACTGCCCACTAGTGGGCGTTCCAGCTTTCATGGTGGGCGGTAGCGGAGCAACCAAAGTATAAATAAAGAGATAGATGTAACTGTAGTAAGTTGTTTCATAAAGATTGATTCTGCCAAACTTAGCGAAAATCTGACATAACGTACTTGGTCAGTCATTATGATTCTATGCTTTCACTTGCTGTCACTCTGCTTTATACATTGTATAAAGTAAAGTGACTTCCTTACTTTATAAATCGCCATGACTGTGGAACCGGTGGACGGTGAGAAAATGTTACTACTCAGAGAGATACAGAAGTGGGCGGTAGGTATGAGAAGGTCGACTATCCCTGGGTTAGAGAGTCATCCTGAAACGCCCAGGTCGCGTGGGTCTGACCTGCGGTTATACCTGACTCTCTCTCTCTCTCTCTTTCTCTCTCTCTCCCTCCCTCTCAAAATCAATAAATTAAAAATAAAAATACCAAAGCATTCTTCATGAAAATATGAGGATGCAGAAAGCTCTGTTGGCGATTTCATCCTCAAAGAAGGTGACCCCAGTGAGAAATGCTGAGCCCCGCTCACCCGGGGAACCACTGGAGAATCCAGTCACAAAGAAAAACGACCCTTAGAGACAGCTGTCTCAAGAGGACGTATGATGTAACAAGGGTTGTTGTGTGCCTCGTGGCCAATCGTCCCCCACTCTGACCTGGAGGAAATGGTGACGGGAAAGATGACCTGTAGTGATGACACCTCAAAGTCCGTGACCCAACACACGAGCTTCGGAAAGAAGGCGTCCTCCCTTCCCCAGCCTCGTGAATAATTCAACGAGGGCTCGCCGCGGTCCGGGGGGGAGTTCTCATGTGGGACTTCGATGAACGCTCGCTGATCGGAGGCAGAAATCCGCTGTGAAATTACACGCAGGGTGATCATTAGTGTGGAGGGAGGTGCCGTGGACACTGACATTTCTATAAATTTTAAAGGTGCGGCTGGGAGCTTGTGCATTTTTTAGTCATTTTTTAAAAATTATTTTAGGGTTACTTTTATTTTATTTTATTTTTTCGTTTTAGAGAGGAGAGAGAGAGAGAGACAGAGAGAAAGAGAGAGAGAGAGAGAGAGGAGAGAGAGACAGGGGAGGAGCAGGAAGCATCAACTCCCATATGTGCCTTGACCAGGCAAGCCCAGGGTTTCGAACCGGCGACCTCAGCGTTTCCAGGTCGACGCTTTTATCCACTGCGCCACCACAGGTCAGGCCTTTAGTCATTTTTTTTTTTATATGCAAGTCTAGACAAGAGTGCCACGGGAAACTCCTTTTTGTTTTTCAAATATGGCAGCAGATGTACGGACATTGTACACGTCATTATCTGCCTAACAATATTTATCATGTTGTTTTCATAATCAGGCTACCATACAGACTGTTGGCCAAAATTTCTTTTGTTTTAAATGGCTTGTCGCCTGACCTGTGGTGGCACAGTGGATAAAGCGTCGACCTGGAAATGCTGAGGTCGCCGGTTCGAAACCCTGGGCTTGCCTGGTCAAGGCACATATGGGAGTTGATGCTTCCTGCTCCTTCCCCCCTTCTCTCTCTCTCTCTCTCTCTCTCTCTCTCTCTCTCTCTCTCTCTTTCTCTCTCTCCTCTAAAATGAATAAATAAATAAAAATAATTTTTAAAAAATGACTTGTCTTGGCCAGGTAGGTGAGTAGGTTGGAGCCTCATCCTGATATCCAAGGTTCCAGGTTTGATCCTCAGTCAGGGCACATAGCAGAATCTCTCTCCCTTCCTCTTTCTCTAAAACCATAGATACATTTGAAAAAGTAAAAGAAAAAGAAAAAGAAAGTAAAGACTTTATTCACGGGCTGAATAGATAGATACATTTCCTGATGTCTTTGTTCATGCGAATATTGTTACTAAGTTGTCAGATTTGCACGTGTGACACACTCAAGGACTTGGTGAACGGGTGGATACATAATTAAACATATTGCTATGTCCTTGTTCATTGCACGTAAGGAGATTGGGCTCTGAGCTTTCGTGACCGGCTACGGAAATCAAATCCGCCATCTCTGTCTCTTTGGCATCAAGACCTTTCGGTATAAAACATGAGTAATCCCCAAGAATACCACAGAGTCTAAAATGACCCAAAACCTATGCTTAGGGCTGGGACAAAGGATGGGGTTGGGCCGAGTCTAAGGATTCAGCCATGCACTGAGCTAAACACTGGACGTCCACCTGATTATTAAATTGTCCATCGCTACTTTGTCAGAAACAAAAGTGGCTGGTGCCAGGCTGGTTCATGAGAAAAAGCCCCATTCCGCTTGGCACTGTGTGTTTTTGGAAAAACTTGTTAGAGGTGTCATCAAGTGCCATTTAGGTCTTCCAGAAAACTGTAGCAATTTGGGGCAATTAGCATCAGTTAGAGACCTGCAGGTTTCCGAGGCAAAGCGAGCTGGTGAGTGACTCTCCTGTCTGGGCCGTGCTGAGGCCCACGTGTGAGAGGATGCTGGAACTTACTGCAAAGGTAAGCACAGCTCACCTAGACCACGCCCAAGTGGTCTTTAATTAACGTGTTCTGACGTGTCTCATCTCTTCTTCCCTCCCTCCCTCTTCTCTCCCTTTCTTTCCTCTCTCTCTCTTCTTCCTTCCTTCCTTCCTTCCTTCCTTCCTTCCTTCCTTCCTTCCTTCCTTCCTTCCTTCTTTCCTTTCTTCCTTCTTTTTTCCTTCCTTTTTTCCTTCCTTCCTTTCTTCTTTCCTTTCTTCCTTCTTTTTTCCTTTCTTTTTTCCTTCCTTCCTTTTTTCCTTCCTTCCTTCCTTCCTTCCTTCTTTCCTTTCTTCCTTCTTTTTTCCTTCCTTTTTTCCTTCCTTCCTTCCTTCCTTTCTTCCTTCTTCCTTTTTTCCTTCCTTCCTTCCTTCCTTCCTTCCTTCCTTCTTTCCTTTCTTCCTTCTTCCTTTTTTCCTTCCTTTTTTCCTTCTTTCCTTTCTTCCTTCTTCCTTTTTTCCTTCCTTCCTTCTTTCCTTCCTTCCTCCCTCCCTCCCTCCCTTCCATTCCTTCTTTTCTGTTCTTCCTTCCTTCCTTCCTCCTTCCTTCCTGTCTTTTCTCCCTTCCTTCTTTCCTTCCTTCTTCCTTTCTTTTTTTCCTTCCTTCCATCCTTTCTTCCCTCCCTCCTTCCTTCCTTCCTTCCTTTCTCCCTTCCTTCCTTCCTTCCTCCCTTCCTTCCTTTCCTTCCTTCCTTCTTCCTTCTTTTCCTTCATTCCTTCCTTCTTTCCTTCGTCCCTTCCTTCCTTCCTTCCTCCTTTCCTTCCTTCCATCCTTCCTTCCTCCCTCCTTCCTTCCCTTCCTTCCTTTCCTTCCTTCCTTCTTCCTTTCTTCCTTCCTTCCTCCCTCCCTCCCTCCCTCCCTCCCTCCCTCCCTCCCTCCCTCCCTTCCTGTCTTCCTTCCTTCCTTCCTCCCCCTCTCTCTGAAAGTTCTGAGCTTCAGTGGGTGGTCCCCTTTGATGCCAGCTACATGAGGCCAGAAGTCCTCAGAGTCCTAATCTCTTTGTCTTGTCCTTCTTCTTCCTCCCTCACCCACACCCCTCCTGGAGTACCTCTTCTACTTTGAAGAGCACATGTGCCTGACCAGGTGGTCACAGAGTGGGTGGAGTGTTGACCTGGGATCCCGAGGACCTCTGGATGAAAGCGCGAATAGGAATCAGGCACCAGGATGGTCCAGGGCAGGATGAACCCTCTCTTCCTCCCGGAGATATAGACCAGTGGTTCTCCACCTTTCTAATGCCGTGACCCTGCAATACAGTTCCTCATGTTGCGGTGACCCCAAACCAAAAAATAATTTTGGTGGCTACTTCATAACTGTCATTTTGCTACAGTTATGATTCAGAATATAAATACCTGATATGCATTATGTATTTTCCGATGGCTTTAGGCGACCCTACCGGGGTCGCGACCCACAGGTTGAGAACCGCTGATCTAGAACCACTAAAATTGACCCACATGCTCTTGTGTTTCAGGCTTTCTTCGCTGGTAACCCGAACCACTCCACGTTTTCTATTCCGACCTTCCGTTTTGAAAACAAATATAGGTGTGTCTGTTCCCTCGGACCCTACCTATGTTTCAATGGCCAGATGTACATTGCGACACCTTAGTTCAGTGGTTTTTCCTTCCTTCCTCCCTCCCTGGCTCAACCTTTCTAATGCCGTGACCCCGCAATACAGTTCCTCATGTTGCGGTGACCCCAAACCAAAAAATAATTTTGGTGGCTACTTCATAACTGTCATTTTGCTACAGTTACGATTCGGAATGTGAATACCTGATATGCATTATGTATTTTCCAATGGCTTTCGACCCACAGGTTGAGAACCGCTGATATCAACGGAGACGTTTCAGCCGAATGATCAACGAGACAAAATCATGGTCGGAGGACCTGGCTCTGGTCTCAAGTTTGCGTGGGATTCTGTCCCATGTGTCCTCCGGGGGGGGGGGGGATGACATGTGTCCTCAGGGGCCTCCCGAGATGCTGTCCCCGGAAATCGGGGCCTGACAATCACCCCTCAGGCTGGTACAGAGATGGATCCTCGCCTACAGGCTGAGTTTTTGACGTTTCACTTTTGTTGTTGTTGTAGTTTTTCCACGACCACGTGGGCTTTCGGCTCTTCATCAGAGCACACGGCTGTGGGGGCAGCTTTTCCAAGCCGGGGGCGGGTGTGGCAGGCAGTGCCCAGCATCCAGTCACTCCTAGGGGAAGGTGGCCGTCTCGTGATGGAAGGTGTCCACCTGGTCCTACTGAATCACTCTTCCCGGAAGTCCCCGGACTGTGTGTTCCCGGCTGTCCTGCGTGGAAGCTGTTCTGGTCACTGTAGCAAAGGCCGAAGAAAAGCAAGAGTCATGTAGCTTTTCTCCATCGAGACAGGGACCCCGGGAGCTGTCGCAGCTCACGGAGGCGGTGCGTCACCTCAGGGGCGGCTCCGGGGTGTCAATCCGCTCTGCGCCTCTCTGAACACCCCGTCCGGCGGGCGATCAGCTGCTGGAATAAAGAGTCCACCTTGCCCTGTAACCCAATCAAAGTGTGGTGCCCTGCCTTGCCTCTCTGATCACCAACGGGATAAAGCCGCCCACGGGGGACTGCGGGAATCCAGCCAGGGGCGCTCAGTAGCGTTGGAAACATTTGCCGGTGGTCAAGAGACACCCCTTCCCCTGCGTCCTCTGCTCTTTGGGGGTGTCGGGAGGGAATTCGAATGCATCGTCATAGCACAGCAAGCATGGCAGAAGGTACCGATCCCGTGAGCGCCCCCAAGACACACAACAACCCAGGGACAGAAAAAATGACCAGGGCTTCTTAGAGGGAACAGATCAGACAGTGAGCAGGGGATTCATGGGCTCTCCACACCGCCCACGCGATGGCAGATGGGGGTTGGATTCCGCGGCGGGAGCTCCTGGTGGGTGCTGCTCACAGGGGCCCCGGAGAAGCACACGCCCTCGGTGGCTTTTTCGTGTGATGCTCAGAGGTGGCCGACGTCCCTCCCAGGTGACGGATGGCCCGTGCCAAGGAGCAGAAGACGTGCAGGTTTGAAATGGGCTCTGCGGAGCCGGCCGGCACTCTGGGTGGGAAGATACAGAGAGGGAGGCTGACCCCCCCCCACCCCGCCACGTGTGTCCGGGACTCTGGGTGTCAGTGCTCATGGCGGTCTGCGCAGTGGGCGGTGGGCGGCCCCATGAAGGTGGGACATTCACCAGACTCGGGTGGGAAACAGAGACTTTAATAGGACAGTCATAGGTGGGGCCAGCGGGCACGGGGCAGGGGGGAAGGAAGGAAGGAAGGATGGGAGGAAGAAGGAAGGAAGGAAGGAAGGAAGGAAATAAGGGAGGGAGGAAGAAAGGGAGGGAGGGAGGGAGGGGGAGAGAGGGAGGGAGGGAGGAAGGAAGGAAGGAAGGAAAGGAGGGAGGGAGGGAGGAAGGGGGGAGAGAGGGAGGGAGGAAGGATGGGAGGAAGAAGGAAGGAAGGAAATAAGGGAGGGAGGAAGAAAGAAAGGAAGAAAGAAAGGGAGGAAGGGAGGGAGGGGGGAGAGAGGGAGGGGGAGAGAGGGAGGGAGGAAGGAAGGAAGGAAGGAAAGGAGGGAAGGAGGGAGGAAGGGAGGGAGGGGGGAGAGAGGGAGGGGGGGAGAGAGGGAGGGAGGAAGGAAGGAAGGAAAGGAGGGAAGGAAGGAGGGAAGGAGGGAGAGAGGAGGGAGGAAGGAAGGAAGGAAGGAAAGGAGGGAGGGAGGGAGGAAGGGGGAGAGAGGGAGGGAGGAAGGAGGGAGGGAGGAAGGGGAAGAGAGGGAGGGAGGAAGGAAGGAATGAAGGAAGGAAGGGGAAGGAAGGAAGCGAGGGGGGAGGGGGAGGAAGGGAGAGAAGGGAAGGGAAAGGAAGGAAAGGGAAGGAGGAAGGAAGGAAAGAGGAAGGAAGGGAGGGAGGGAGGGAGGGGGGAGGGAGGGAGAGAAGGGAAGGGAAGCGGTGGGCAGCCCCATGAAGGTGGGACATTCGCCAGACACGGGTGGGAATAATAGGACAGTCATAGGTGGGGCAAGGCACGGGGCAGGGGGGATGACTTAGTCCCAGAGGTCGACTCAGCAGAGGTCAGCAGAATGGCAGTGGGCTCAGTAAGGAGGCCTGGGAGGGGGGTGTGGGTCTCCCCAGATCTGTGTCTGGTTCCTTCCAGGACGCAGGCGTCTGCAGAGCACAGCAGGGGCAACGCTTAGAACACAAGGTTGGCAGGGGCCCCTGCGAGCCTCATGGGAGGAAAGGCTTCCCATCAAAAACAGAAGAGAAATTAAAAAAAAAAAAAAAAAAGAGGTAGATTGTGGCCCCTCCCAGTTCTTCCTATGCCATTACAAAGTCAAGGTGAAATTTATACTCTCTTTATATAATTGCACCCTCCCCCCTTCAAACGGGACGCCACTGTTATTTATACGTGACAAAAGCTCTGTCTTTTATCCCCTTTCCTGAACAGGCAAAGCAGAAATCAAAATTTGATTTGGGTGCTGTATTTTTTTTTTATGTCAAAGGCAAAACGGGGGTGATGAGTTTCTTTTTGTGTGTGTGTGTGTGTGACAGAGACAGAGAGAGGGACAGACAGGAAGGGAGAGAGATGAGAAGCATCAATTCTTCATTGTGGCTCCTTAGTTGTTCATTGATTGCCTTCTTGTATGTGCCTTGACTGAGGGGCTACAGCAGAGCAAGTGACCCCTTGCTCAAGCCAGCGACCTTGGACTGAGCCAGTGATCTTGGGATTCAAGCCAGCGACCATGGGGTCAATCAAGCCAGCGACCATGGGGGTCATGTGTAGGCCCCCACGCTCAAGCCGGTGAGCCTACGCCCAAGCCAGTGACGTTGGGGTTTCAACCCTGGGTCCTCCGCGTCCCAGTCCGACTCTCTATCCACCTGCGCCAGCACCTGGTCAGGCTGATGAGTGTCCTGATCACAGCAGCCCCTGTGGATTTTCTGCCAGAGGGACGTGGAAGTGACCAGTGTGGCGTGAGGGTCACACGGCCTACCCTCTCTCTTCCCCGCCATGCACGGGCTCCGCCCGCTCTGACACTGATGTCCCTCCCCCTGTCACTTGGCGCGCTGGTCTCTGCCGGGGTCCGGAAGCCCCTTCCAGGTCTACACGCTCGTTTTATTCATGCAACAGGGCGCATGAACGTTTTACCCCGAGCCAGTGGGTAAAGCAATTACATTTCTAATCAAATCAAGACAAATGAACTGAGGAAAGAGACTAGATAATTTCTTGTTAAGGGCCGGCATCCTTTGAAGAAGGAGGTCACGTGTCTCCCATCTTGTGTGTGTGTGTGTGTGTGTGTGTGTGTGAGTGTGCGCACGCCACATAGGGTCTCTCGATGAGTCTAACCCAATTAGCTATTTTCTAAGAGTGACAGGTCGCGCGCTTCTCCAAATAATTCAATGTGTGGAGGGAAAAAAAAAGAATAGAAAAGAATGTTAAATCATCGAAACGAGCGTGTCAGGTGTATTCCCGGCAATCGGTGGGAAGGTTCGATGTCAAAGTCTGTTCTTCTCTTGAAAGACGCTTGGAGTTCTGCCTTCAGTCCGTTTTAGCGATGCTGAAATCAGCTGTTTTGGCCTGACCTGGGGTGGCGCAGTGGATAAAGCGTCGACCTGGAAATGCTGAGGTCGCCGGTTCGAAACCCTGGGCTTGCCTGGTCAAGGCACATATGGGAGTTGATGCTTCCAGCTCCAACCCCCTTCTCTCTCTCTCTTTCTCTCTCTCTGTCTCTGTCTCTCTCTCTCTTCTCTAAAACGAATAAATAAAAAAAAATTAAAAAAATAAGAAATCAGCTGTTTTATCTTTGATAGAAGTCGGGCTTTCTCCTGCCAATGTCAAATGTTTTTTGTTTGGTTTCTTGGTTTCTGGGAATGAAATAAGCACACGCCTCCATGTCCTCTGCTCCAGGAAGGTACGGGGGCTCTCTCTTTGTATTGTCCTTCACGATTCATGGGTCTTCGCCCTCCGTGATGAGTTGTCCTGAGTGGGTCCCAGGTGCGTCCTGAGCTGGGTAAACTGTCCTGAGCTGGTGGCACGCATTTTTACATCAGAAGATAATCGTGGTAGGATCCACGCGTGCCGTCCCTATTAATCAACGCCCAGACCCACAAGTTACATTTCCAAATCAATCGGCAAAGGCGAAACCTTTCCATGAGCAGCCAGTCTTGGGAGTGTGTTAGCCAGAGCGCCCCGGAGAGGGAGTTAGGACCCCACACACACACATCCATTTTTGGCCGTGTCCGGCTGGCTCAGTGGATAGAGCGTCAGCCTGGCATGTGGACATCCCGGGTTCAAACCCTGCTCAGGGCGCACAGGAGAAGTGACCCTCTGCTTCTGTCCCCTTCCCTGTCCCCTTCTCTCCCTCTTCCCCTCCTGCGGCCAGTGGCTTGGTTGGTTCGAGCACTGACCCCACATGGGGGCTTGCCAGGTGCATACCAGTCGGGGGCACATGAGAGAGTCTACCTCCCTTCCTCCCACTTCAAAAAAAGAAAAGAAATCCATTTTAGAAGCTTCCCACGGATACGAGGTGGTCGTCCATGCTTACCCCTTTAACGTCATTTAAACGGAAGTGGTGTGAATATGTCAAGGGCTGGGTCCCGCCAAAGGACCGTTTTCCTTACAGGACGAACAACATGGAGACATATCCCACCCACCGGACTGTTCTCCGGAAAGCCGTCAACCCATTTGTCCGAAACGCCGGTACTCACCGCCTCCGTCATTAAAATAAATAGATTGGAAATCTATACCTCGATGTTGTTACCTCATACGCTGCATTAAAATAGATATTGGAGAGCCTCCCCCCCCCTTCCCCGCCCCCAAATCTGTCACAGTGTCACCTGTGTGCTGAGAGGAATTTAGTGGAATAGCCGTGATTGTGCCTAGCCGGTCCTAGAAGCTGGTCTGGGTGGGTCACAGCCTGAGTGGTCAGCAAACCCCTAAGTGGACTTCCCTGCACACGGCTGCAGATGTTATAAGCACGGCGCACTCAGACTGCGCTCATGGTACGACACAAGACCAAGTCAAGCACAGGAGAAGATGCGATCAAGAGATGCTACCCCGCCTGACCTGTGGTGGCGCAGTGGATAAAGCGTCGACCTGGAAACGCTGAGGTCGCCGGTTCGAAACCCTGGGCTTGCCTGGTCAAGGCACATATGGGAGTTGATGCTTCCTGCTCCTCCCCCTGTTCTCTCTCTATCTCTCCCTCTTTTTCTCTCTCTTCCCTCTCTCTCTAATAAAAATGAATAAATAAAACCTAAAAAAGTAAATAAATAAAAAATTAAAAAAAACAAGAGATGCTGCTTGCATAACACGCATGCTGGTTGGTGGCTCACTTTTCTTTTTTACTTTCTTATTGATTTTTTTTAGAGACAGGAAGGGAGAGGCAGAGAGAGAGAGAGAGGAACATTGATCTGTTCCTGTAGGTGCCCTGACCAGGGATTGAACTGACAACCTCTGAGCTTCAGGATGATGCTGTAAGCCAGGGGTCCCCAAACTACGGCCCGAGGGCCACATGCGGCCCCCTGAGGCCATTTATCCGGCCCCCGCCGCACTTCCGGAAGGGGCACCTCTTTCATTGGTGGTCAGTGAGAGGAACATAGTTCCCATTGAAATACTGGTCAGTTGGTTGATTTAAATTTACTTGTTCTTTATTTTAAATATTGTATTTGTTCCTGTTTTGTTTTGTTTTTTTTTTACTTTAAAATAAGATCTGTGCAGTGTGCATAGGGATTTGTTCATAGTTTTTTTAATAGTCTGGCCCTCCAATGGTCTGAGGGACAGTGAACTGGCCCCCTGTGTAAAAAGTTTGGGGACCCCTGCTCTAAGCAATTGAGCTAGCCAGCCAGGGTGCTCACTTTTTTTTTTCATTAGTTGAAAGAGTACACTCTATAATGATGCTTAAAAAGCACAGTAGAGTAAATACACAAACCAGTGAGCTAGCCCATTATGCACTTGACCAAGGATCACATACTGCACAGAAGGACACGTGCTGTACTTTCGCAGGACCAGGAGAGCAGAAGCTCGGTTCAGGACACTATCACCGCGGATGTGTGAACAGCAGTAGCTTGCACTATGATGTCATGACAGCTGTGATGTCACCAGGTCCTAGGAATTTTCATCAAGATTAGAATCCTATGGGGCCGCCTCCATACTTGAGGTCTGCTGAGGACCAAGACATTGTTCTGGGGAGCGTGACGATCCCAGAGGTGACGGTCAAGGATCCCATACAGTCAGCAGAAATCGCGTTTCCTTCGGGTGACGCAGGGATGACCGAGAAGGTAGCCTCTTCATCAGGAGGAAAGCTAACTGTCCGTCCTGCGACCGTTTATGGCAGGGGGGTCGGGAACCTTTCTGGCTGAGAGAGCCATGAACGCCACATATCTTAAAATGTCATTCTGTGAGAGCCATACAACGACCCGTGGACGTGACGCATCATCCAATAAAAATGTGGTGTTGTCCCGGAGGACAGCTGTGATTGGCTCCAGCCACCCACAATCATGAACACGAGCTGTAGCAAATGAATGGATTGTAATCCATGAGAATGTTTTCTAATTTTAACGTTATCATTTTATTTATTTATTTAATTATATTTTTTTGTATTTTTCTGAAGCTGGAAACGGAGAGAGACAGTCAGACAGACTCCCACATGCGCCCAACCGGGATCCACCGGGCACGCCCACCAGGGGCGACGCTCTGCCCACCAGGGGGCAATGCTCTGCCCCTCTGGGCATCGCTCTGCCGTGACCAGAGCCACTCTAGCGCCTGGGGCAGAGACCAAGGAGCCATCCCCAGCACCCGGGCCATCTTTGCTCCAATGGAGCCTCGGCTGCGGGAGGGGAAGAGAGAGACAGAGAGGAAGGAGGTGGGGGGTGGAGAAGCAAATGGGCGCTTCTCCTATGTGCCCTGGCCAGGAATCGAACCCTGGTCCCCTGCACGCCAGGCCAACGCTCTACCGCTGAGCCAACCGGCCAGGGCCTATCATTTTTTTTTATTAAAGGTTTGTCTGTGAGCCAGATGCAGCCACACCTGGCCCACGAGCCATAGGTTCCCCGGCCCCTGCTTTGCGAAGTCTACAGTGACTGTCGTACCTGGTGTGTTTCAACATGGGTTCCTGCGGAGAAGGCGTGCCCGTCACAATGTTCAAAAAGCTGACGAGACTGGCCACAGCGGTTTCGTTCCTAATTAATTATCTTACTCCATCTGTGACCTTCCTAAAGACCTCACCCGCTCGGTACAGACGGCTGATCTGATCAACGCACTCCCTACACGAGGAAAGTAGAGTGACTCAGCCGCGGCCCCCCCCCCCCCCCGCCCCGGGCCCTCCCCAATCACATCAGAAGCGACTGGAGAGGCTGAAATGTCCGCACACCTGAGAATCACACCAGCATTTCCCAGGCCAGCTGCGGAGCCGTTCACAGAGGACAAGCCCAGAAGCCGTGTTGAAAATGAGTTGTTGGCCCTGGCTAGTTGGCTCAGCGGTAGAGCATTGGCCTGGCATGCGGGGGACCTGGGTTCGATTCCCAGCCAGGGCACACAGGAGAAGCGCCCATTTGCTTCTCCACCCCTCCGCCGCGCCTTCCTCTCTGTCTCTCTCTTCCCCTCCCGCAGTCAAGGCTCCATTGGAGCAAAGATGGCCCGGGCGCTGGGGATGGCTCCTTGGCCTCTGCCCCCGGCGCTAGAGTGGCTCTGGTCGCGGCAGAGCATCGCCCCCTGGTGGGCAGAGCGTCGCCCCTGGTGGGCGTGCAGGGTGGATCCCGGTCGGGCACATGCAGGAGTCTGTCTGACTGTCTCTCCCCGTTTTCCGCTTCAGAAAAATACAAAAAAAAAAAGAAAATGAGTTGTCAGGGGCGAACACCCTGATGTCTAGTGGCGGGGAGGTTGCTTGAATGTTCTTCAGTCTGGGCTCTGTTCTCCGGCCATGGTGTCGGGGACCCCAAGGTGCAGTCTCGTGATTGCTGAAATAGGATCCGGGCCATCATAGGGTCTGGTCTTAATCCGCCAGGTCCCCCCGGTACCGGGACAATTCTGGGATTTCTGCGTCAACGCCGTAACCAGGGTCTGTCCACATTAACCTGCACTTCCTCTTCCTCATAGCTCATTCACGGTCCCAGGACCAGAGACAACCTGGCCAGCGGTCTGGTCTTAATCCGCAAGGTCCCCCCGGTACCGGTGCAATTCTGGGATTTCTGCGTCAACGCCGTAACCAGGGTCTGTCCACATTAACCTGCACTTCCTCTTCCTCATAGCTCATTCACGGTCCCAGGAGCAGAGACAACCTGGCCAGCGGTCTGGTCTTAATCCGCAAGGTCCCCCCGGTACCGGTGCAATTCTGGGATTTCTCCGTCAACACCATAACCAGTGTCTGTCCACATTAACCTGCACTTCCTCTTCCTCATAGCTCATTCACGGTCCCAGAACCAGAGACAACCTGGCCAACAGTCCTTTATTCTGTGTGTGGAGGGGGTGAAGCAGAGAGGTGAGAAGCATCAACTTGTAGTTGTGTCATCTTAGTTGTTCATTGATTGTTTTTTATCTGTGTCTTGACCAGGGCTGGGGGGGGGGAGGGGGCTACAGCAGAGTGAGTGACCCCTTGCTCAACCCAGCAACCTTGGGCTCAAGCCAGTGACTTCAGGATTACGTCTGTGATCCCACGGGCTTTCTAACCTGGATCCTCAGCAATCCGGGTTGGTGTGCTATCCACTGCACCGCCTGGTCAGGCACACAGGACTTCTTTTTTTTTAATTTTATTTATTCATTTTTAAGGAGGAGAGAGAGTCAGAGAGAAAAGAGAGAAGAGAGAGAGACACAGAGAAGGGGGGATGAGCTGGATGCATCAACTCCCATATGTGCCTTGACCAGCCAACCCCAGGGTTTTGAACCGGCGACCTCAGCATTTCCAGATCGATGCTTTATTCACTGCGCCACCACAGGTCAGGCCAAACAGAGGACTTCTTAAGAGTATGGTCTACCTCTGGTCTTAACACTGAGCTTCCCAGTCCCATTAGACCGGTGGTTCTCAACCTTTCTAATGCCGTGACCCCGCAATACAGTTCCTCATGTGGCGGTGACCCCAAACCAAAAAATAATTTTGGTGGCTACTTCATAACTGTCATTTTGCTACAGTTATGATTCGGAATATAAATACCTGATATGCATTATGTATTTTCCGATGGCTTTAGGCAACCCCGCCGGGGTCGCGACCCACAGGTTGAGAACCGCTGCATTAGACCCAAGTGGACCGTCATGCTCTCTCTTGAGTGTCTGATAGATACATTTCTCTCTCCCGAGTGTCTGATAGATACATTTCTCTCCCAAGAAATGCTGCAGCTCTCTGCATGTCTTGTTTCTAAGTCTCCGGTTCCTTACAAGTCCAGCTTGGGACGCTCACTTCTCTGTGTGTGTGTGTGTGTGTGGTCAATGAAGACCCTTACCGCACCAACAAATGTCCAGATAACAGAAGCAAAATCAGAACGGAGAAATATACCAATCAAACCCCTTGAAGGCTGAGAAGAACACATCAAGGCAAGCTGGTGCCTGAGAGGCGGCTGACACTTGGAATCTGTAATCCACAGGGCTGGCTGAGAGAGCTACACTGTTGCACACGTTAGCCCCGTGAGCATGTGGCCAGCGAATGCTGCAGCTGAGACTTTAATAGAAAGCCCACCAGGTGTTCGGATCAGAAGAAAGAGGAGAACGAGACACCAGGATGGGGGAGTGAGCTCACGTGCTATTTCTGTATCCGGCCTTTCTTCAACATCGGGCTTGATGTCCTGACATTCTGGGGTTCTCCCCCAATCCACACCCCGGAACTCGACTGCGTTTGGAACACGGAACGCGCTCATGGGCTGCTCTGCGTGTTCTTGAGTGTGCCTTCTGCTCTCCTGAGATGTTGCACATCGATCTAAGGAGAGAGGGTTACTAACCTGTCTTCCCCTTGATCTCCAAGGCAAATTTTGTGAGTCTGCATGGATGTCGATCAAAGACCTCACCCTCCTATAAAACGGCACAATTATGCCTATGAGATCATTAGATATTAAAGTGCTCATGATTTCAGTAAAGAATGCCTTTTTTCCTTTAAAAACACCATAGCAATTTCCATAAAAACCGTTCGGGTTGGACGTTAGGTTTACACGTTTATTTACCGTATCTTTCGCTCCAGAAGACGCACCGAGGGTTTTAAGGAGGAAAATAAGGAAAAAAAAATTATGTGGAACCAAATGGTGTGTTAAAGTATTGAATAAAATACCATATTTTTCGCTCCATAAGACGCATGGGCATTCTCTCGGGAAAAAGTGCATTTTATGGAGCGAAAAATATAATATCTATTTATTTATTTATTTATTTAAAAATAATAATCCCAATATTTGAAACCAAAAGTAAAATTTATCGGAGGAGCCTGACCTGTGGTGACGCAGTGGATAAAGCGTCGACCTGGAATTCTGAGGTTCCCGGTTCAAAACCCTGGTTTCCCTGGTCAAGGTACATATGGCAGTTGATGCTTCCTGCTCCTCCCCCTTTCTCTCTCTATCTCTCTCTCTCTCTCTCTCTCTCTCTCTCTCTCCTCTCTAAAATGAATAAATAAAATCTAAAAAGAAAAAAAAGAAAAAAAAATTTATCGGAGGAGAAACCACAAAGCATTGTACACACACCGGCCAGGTTCCTCTGAGCTCTGTGTGACCTGGGACACATGAGGAGGAGTTCAGAGGGCAGACACAGAAATATCCCCGAAGGCATTGGTTCCCAACCCCCAGGCTGCAGACCGGTACCGGTCCATGGGCCATTTGGTACCAGTCCAAACAGAGAAAGAATAAATAACTTACATTATTTCCGTTTTATTTATATTCAAGTCTGAACCATGTTTCATTTTTTAAAAATGACCAGATTCCCTCTGTTCCATCCGTCTAAGACTCACTCTTGACGCTTGTTTCAATCACGTGATACATTGATCCGTCCCACCCTAAAGGCCGGTCCGTGAAAATATTTTCTGACATTAAACTGATCCGTGGCCCAGAAAAGGTTGGGGACCGCTGTCCTAAGGGACGATGACACCCAGTCATCTAAGCACTAACTCAGATGCGTTCAACGTTTTCAGGACCTGAGAAGCCGGGGTCACGCGTGACAAGACAAGCTCTCTACTTTTCCGTCTGTCTGCCTCAGTGAGACCGCGGCCACCTGGAAGGTGGCGGAAAACCAAATGACCCCACAGACGGAGGGGACCACCTGCACAGAGACCCACGCGGAACTAAGAACCGCCATTTATCTACAGTGTGTCTGTCAAGACATGGTGCGCTTTTGACCGGTGATAGGAAAGCAACAAAAGATGATATAAAAGGAAAACTCTCCCAGTTTCATACCTATACAGTGCAGTTCGATGTGGGCTCACACACTGATTTTTTAGGGCTCCTTAGGTAGCTATCCCGTGTAGCCTCTACAGACTCGTCACTGACTGATGGATAACCTACCAGAACGGGGTCTCTCCACCAAACTGCCAGTTTCCTTCAACTGCTTATCCCACCGAGTCATGTGATTCCTATGTGGTGGCGCTTCGTTATAAACATGCCGATATTCACGTTGCACTTTGGTCACGGATTCGAATTGAGCGAGCCACAGAACACACTGAACTTTCCTCTGTACCGTCCACATCTCGCCTGGCATGGCCGTGGGCTGCTCCATGGTATACACGGTGTTACATCATCATCTGCGCATGCGCACATGCTGCCTCATCATCCTCCAGAAACTGGGAGGGTTTTCCTTTTATTTGATGCAGATTTCACATTTCTATCATCTTTTGTTGCTTTCCTGTGACCGGTCAAAAGTGCACCATGACTTTACGAACACCCTGTATTTATAGGCTGCCCCAAAGCACAGAGAACAATTATCTGCAGAGGTCAATTCTCTGTAAAGAATTCTTCATTGTTGCGTGCTTTTACTTATTTTTCCTGTAAAAGGCATCCTTCCGTGTGCCCTGTCCTCCTCCTGCTGAGTCCTGTCCCGCGGCATTTTTCCTGGGGCTCATTTTCTCTCTCTTGTTTGTTTCTCAGAAATCTGACACAACCTGTCACACTATTTACGTCTCCGAGTTCCATACGAGAGGGTGTTGTGCGTCGTGCATTATTGCTACTTTCCATTGTGGGCTAGATTGATGAGCCTTGACCTTTGAATATGCTTGAAGATCACGTTCAAACATATGCCCTTGTTTTGCAGTTTTATAGTTCACGATTCCCCCTCCCTCCCCCCGCACCAAACGACTGTGATGGTTGAACTGTCAGCCTCCCGACAAACTGCGATATTCCTTTGTTTAAATATCACACAGTGAGTTCCTTGACACGCTATTCAGGTTCTTAGCGGAGGCTGCTGAAATTGTAGCTCACATCCTAGGGGAAGTCTTAGTACATCCCTATGTTATAAAAGAAGAATTTTGTAAATTTGGATAAGAACGCCAAGAGCCTCTTCATACACAGCGGAAGGTTTTGGCGGTAGACACTTCATCTTCAAGCTGTCACTGGCTGTCGAACGTACACGGTGGCCGGTTGGGTTTGAGAACGAGGTCCTGTCTCTGCTCTCTGCACAATGAGGCATGGACCCCTGTTTTTAGATCTGCTGTATACAGCACATGCTGCTGCCCTCCTCAAAGCCGTCAGTTGAAACCCAACCCCTGATGTGGTTGTATTTGAAAGTATAACGTTTGGGCGGGTGATTAGGTCATAAGGGTTGGGGCCCCATGAATGGATAACTGCCCTTTTAAGAGACCCCAGGGAGCTGCCTTATTCTCCCACTTTGTGAGGACATACAATGATAAGAAGACGGCTGTCCATGGACCAAAAAACCACGGTCATCACCAGACGTTGATCCGTTCACGCCTTGGTCTCGGGAACTTCCAACCTCCAGAGCTGTGAGAAATGGGTGTCTGTTTTCCTACGGTATTTGGTTGTAGCAGCTCAAACCCAAGACAAAGCCCAGGACCAAACCCAGCGATGGTCAGACCATCAGACACGACATCTTCCCTGGACACTGGTGAGGACCTTCCTCACTCTCAACAAGAAGGGATTCGGGGGTAAACACCACTTTGCTCCCCTGGGTTTAAATACTGCCTTCTCACTCTACTTAGAGTTGGTTGCAGGAAACTGGCTTTGGATTTGATTATATTCCTTTTATTATTATTATTATTATTATTATTATTATTATTATTGAGAGAGAGAGAAAGGCACAAAGACAGACAGGCAGGAAGGGAGAGAGATGAGAAGCATCAACTTGTAGTTGTGACACCTTAGTTGTTCATTGATTGCTTTCTGTTATGTGCCTTGACCGGGGGGGGCTCTGCCTGAGCCAGTGACCCCTTGCTCAAGCCAGCGACCATGGGGTCATGTCTATAATCCCATGCCAGTGACCCCCCTCCCACACTCAGCCATATAAGGCTGTGGTCAAGTTGGCAACCTCGGGGTTTTGAACCTGGGTCCTCACAATCCCAAAGTGATGCTCTGTCCACTGCGCTACCACCTGGTCAAGCAGACTATATGGCTCTGAATCTCTCTCTCTCTCTCTCTCTCTCTTTCTCTCTCTCTATGTCTATCTCTCTCTCTCTCTCTCCCACACACACACATAGACAAACACACACACTTTGTATAGAACAAATAGAAAACTCAGCCTCCTCTGTTTAACCTCCTGTCTATGTGCCAGACCTCCCACAAACATTGGCTGACCAGTTCGCCAACCCCACAATTTGCCCCACCTCCCTTCCCTTCCGGGGCCTCTAGCTCCTCCCATGGCGGGAAGAACACGGTTTCAGCAGCGTGTGGTTTTCACGGAACAACGTTGTTCGCTTCCCAACGCTCGCCATGAACCCACGATCAATGGTCACTGCTTCTTTCATCGTTGAAGACTCACATGCTGGCCGGGACATTAAATGTTTCCCATTAAATGTTTCCCATTTCCCATAAATGTTATTTATTTATAACGCCCATGGATGGTGGGTACTTCCATCTTTCATTTTCCCCTCATCTCACCCTTGAGAACATCGTGTTTCGAGGGGGATCAATCGCTTTTCAAAAACTGGCCACGCTCTGGCCCTGGCCGGTTTGCTCAGTGGTAGAGCGTCGGCCTGGCGTGCAGGAGTCCCGGGTTCGATTCCCGGCCAGGGCACACAGGAGAAGCTCCCATTTGCTTCTCCACCCCTCCCCCTCTCCTTCCTATCTGTCTCTCTCTTCCCCTCCTGCAGCCAAGGCTCCATTGGAGCAAAGATGGTCCAGGTGCTGGGGATGGCTCCTTGGCCTCTGCCTCAGGCTCTAGAGTGGCTCTGGTCACAACAGAGCATCGCCCCCTGGTGGGCAGAGCATTGCCCCCTGGTGGGCATGCCGGGTGGATCCCGGTCGGGCGCATGTGGGAGTCTGTCTGACTGCCTCCCCGTTTCCAGCTTCGGAAAAATGAAAAAAAAAAACAAAAACAAAATCCCACCGTGCTCAAGAGTAGAGTCGGGTGTGTGACATCTGAGTGCCACAAAGGTTGTCTGCCCGCCTTCCCGCACATGGCTGGCCCCTCAGGGCATGAACCCTCCCATACGTTGATCAACAAATGTGTCTGTTCGCTGATTGGGATTATTTAGGTTATTTTTGGAGGGACAAAGAGACAATCAAAAGCACCCATCTGGACACAGGTCACGGCAGACTTTGGCCGTCCGGTCCAAAGACCGAAATAATTCAGGCAAGATCCCGACCGGACCGGGAAGATTTTGAGTTCCGTCTCGCGTTCGTTTCTGCGTTCGTTAGTCGTCGAGTTTTACCACGGCAAGGTCACGGGTATACGGACTCTAATGAAATATTATAGATCAGCTCACTCAAGCTGCAGATATTGTGTAATTTCCAGAAAATGAGTTCTTCCCGTCCTCATTAATCCGAATACAGCTTCCCCTTGAACTCTGCTAATTCTGCCCTTAATTGACCAGCTTCGGATAATCACTTCGCCGTCGCAGAAGGCTGGAGAGTTCTATAATATTCACAATATTCCCCAAACATCATTAGGAAACAATGATGTTGGTTTTTGTCTTTATTACGAGAAGAGCTGGGTGTCCATGGCAACTTCACAGGGTCTCTTAGGCTGGGCTTTTCGAATGTTGATTTATGTCGAAGAGAGAGTCGTGTTATATTTACTTTTTCATTTCAAATTGAATTCCTCTTTTAAGTAGTTACCATTTAATATAAGCTTCCACCTAAAACAGCCCGAGTTTTCTGTCACTGGCATATATATTAATATAACTGTGACTAACAAAAAATGTATAAAATACCCTGGAACAGTTTTTTTTATGTTTTCTAGTTATGGTAAATATAGCCTTGGCTTACGGCGTGGACCTAAATGAGGCTGCACACCGACTTGTGAGTTACCCCCAGGATTCCTGAGAACTGAGAGAGAGATGTCTGGCATTTCATGGCCAGAAGCTGCCCTGTGGACACCAAGAATTGAAGGTCGCTGTCCTGTATATACCAGAGCACAGGGAACAGAGCGAGGTGCCTGTCCACAAAGGTGCCTTCACACATTTTATCAGAAAATACATTTTCTTTCAAAAGGGTTAGGAGAGAGCCCCAAAGTCAGTTCCTAGGAGACACACGTGTATAAATAAATGCTCGACCAACCTCGCATGATCAAAATTGGGTTGAAATCTTTTCTTTCTTGCCCGAGTGGGACGCCCCCCCGATGTGAGGAATCACATCTTTCTGCCTACGCATCTGAAAATAGATACCATTTTTTTTTTGTTCTTTTTGTTCCAACATGGCATCATTCCCGTTTGGCAAATGTAATAACAGAGCGTGTCACTTGTCTATGATGGCGAGAGAAATTATTCCCGTGTTGGGTGGCTTTGAACAACTTGTAGGTATTTTTTTTTTTTTGTATTTTTCTGAAGCTGGAAACGGGGAGAGACAGTCAGACAGACTCCCGCATGCGCCCCACCGGGATCCACCCGGCACGCCCACCAGGGGGCGACGCTCTGCCCACCAGGGGGCGATGCTCTGCCCCTTCAGGGCGTCGTTCTGCTGCGACCAGAGCCACTCTAGCGCCTGGGGCAGAGGCCAAGGAGACATCCCCAGCGCCCGGGCCATCTTTGCTGCAATGGAGCCTCGGCTGCGGGAAGGGAAGAGACAGACAGGAAGTAGAGGGGGAGAGGTGGAGAAGCAAATGGGCACTTCTCCTATGTGCCCTGGCCAGGAATCGAACCCGGGTCCCCCGCACGCCAGGCCGACGCTCTACCGCTGAGCCAACTGGCCAGGGCCTTTTTTTGTTCTTTTTATTCCAACATGGCATTGTTCGTTCCTGTTTGGCAAATGCAAGAACAGAGCGTGTCACTTGTCTATGATGGCGAGAGAAATTATTCCTGTGTTGGGTGGCTTGTAGGTATTACGTCACAGATCCGCTGGGTCCTCTGACCACAGTGATGCAAAGGCTCCACGAGGGCAGAACCCACTTCTGAGATCTCATGGTGGTGGTTGTGTGAATTCACGCCCTCCTCCATCTTGTGGGACTGAGTGACCCGGTCCGTTTTCAGACTGCTGTCCAGGGAATTCCCCCAGTTTCTTGCCCCAGCACATGTGAACTTGCAGGATCAATGTCGTCACGTCAAGAAGGCAGTGGAAGTCACCTACAACCAAGAGGGAGGTCGCCCTCTTTTATGACCTCACAAGATATGCTGGACACCTTGTCGCATTCGTATCCTACTCACTGGAAGGGAGCCGCTTGGTCCCACGCACATGAGGCCACAAGGACTCCCGCGTGGGGAGGACTAGGCGCTGTTTTGCACGCAGCAACCCCAAGACCAGCCTCACAGGACCAACGAGGCATTCAGAGAGGAAATCAATGCACCATGTTCCAGCTCAGGGCAAAGTAGATCACAGCCAATCAGCACGCCATTTCAAGAGGATGAGAGGTGCGAGTCTGGTTAGAGTGTCTGGTTTTTCAGACAACAGAAGAGTGATAACCCACTCCTGCTTCTAAAGCCACGAGGTCAAGCCTGACCAGGCGGTGGCGCAGTGGATAGAGCGTCGGACTGGGATGAGGAAGGACACAGGTTTGAGACCCTGAGGTCTCCAGCTTGAGCGCGGGCTCATCGGGTTTGAGCAAAGCTCACCAGCTTGGACCCGAGGTCGCTGGCTCAAGTAAGGGGTCACTCGGTCTGCTGTAGCCCCCCTCCCGGTCAAGGCACATATGAGAAAGCAATCAATGAACAACTAAGGCGTTGCAATGAAAAACTGATGATTGATGCTTCTCATTTCTCTCCTTTCCTGTCTGTCTATCCCTCCATCTGACTGTGTCTGTCTCTGCCACACACACACACACACACACACACACACACACACACACACACACCACTAGGTTGCTTCATAAAGCAGAGAGTCCATGAAAAAAAGAAAAGACTTTCTTTGGAACACGGTGTTGCATTTCCTGGAATGAGCATAAGAAACCGCCACACAAAACGCTCGCCTGTAAATATTTTCCCAGAGCCACCGCCCAGGAACGCCTCCTGACGTTCATTCAATGGGACCGAAATAACCAGCAACACGAGGCTCTCCGCCTACGTGTTATATTTCCTCGTGTTCCCCTTCATTCCTTCTATAGGGGAACGCACCGCTATGTACCCGTGCGCCAGAGTATACAGATCATAACACCCTCGGCTCCCGACCGTGACGGCCGGGGGGAGACAGGTAGCGAGGAAACGGTCGGTGAGTTCGCACTGGAAACGCGACACTATTTCCTCACACAGCCCTGGCGATCTCGGCGTGGGGAGGTCGCCCCGGGGGAGGCATGCCGTTATATTAAAATCACAGGGAATCCGCTCCCGGGTCCCCGACGAGGAAGGCAGTCTGTAAAAGGGATGAGGGAGGTCAGGGCTCCCTGCGGAATCGGGAGCTTTCTCCACCTCTGCCGGGGACGCTGTGCTCCCCTCTAATGAGAACTCGTATTTTATCTGCCTCCTTTGTCTCAAAGGCTATCGGGGAGAGCTCGGGGGGAATAGCCCCATGGCTCCCGCCTCACTCACTCTGTACATAAAAGAAACGCTTGCCTGTGCGGCTCCCTGCACACGATATTGGGTGTATAAATCTACCAGGCTCCGTGAGATGCAGACCACAGTAGGTTTTGCCAGATCCAGCCCCCTTTATTTTTTCCTGGACCATCCAAGCAACAAGATCTCACGACATAATCGGCTGTCAACCATAACTTGGACTCTTTGAAGGAGAGTCCCTTATTCTCTGCAGTCTAACATGCCCTTCGGATGTTCCTAAGTGGCCCCAGGTTGAAAAGCACCCCTGATGGTCAAAGGCAAAGAAAGCGTCCGCATCGCGTCATCACCGCTGTCTAAGAATCAGGCAGCGGCTAGTTGTCAACTCAAACGATCCAAGTCACCTTTGGCTGCTTCTTTTTTTAGCAAGATTTAGAGACCGACAGACAGGAAGGGAGCGAAATGAGAAGCGACAAGTCATAGCTGCAGCACCCTAGTTGTTCACTGATTGCTTTCTCCAAATTTGGCTTCAAAGACGTATGTTCTTGGGTGGAGGATATGAATGATTAGTTGGATCTTCTTCATCACTCGCAATTATAAAGTGATTTGGTTTTAAAAGAAAACCTGACTCTGGCTGGTTGGTTCAGTGGTAGAGTGTTGGGCTGGTGTGTGGATGTCCTGGGTTTGATTCCCTGTCAGGGCACACAGGAGAAGTGGCCATCTGCTTCTTCCCTCCTCCCTCTATCCCCTCTCTCTTCCCCTCCCTCAGCCATGGCTTGATTGGTTCAAGAAAGTTGGCCCTGGGCACTGAGGATGGCTCCATGGAGGCTCTGTCTCAGGTGCTAAAAATAGCTGGGTTGCCAAGCAACGGCCCGAGAGAAGCAGAGCATCAGCCCCAGATGGGGTTGCTGGGTGGATCCTGGTTGGGGCACACGTGGACATCTGTCTCTCTGTCTCCCCTCCTCACACATTAAAAAAAAAGAAAGAAAGAAAGAGAAAATCTTAAAGCTCTGAGATAGCATATGAATTCAAACTCAGAGTAGAAACATTGAACAGAAAGACAACTGCTTCCCAAGGACCTGAGCTCAAGGTGTTAAAAGTTACATCACCTGGTCAAACAGGTGACACGGGTCTTACTTTTATTCACGTTTAATGTTTCGGCCCAAAGAACATAGGATGAAGTCAGCTAGTCGCTCTGATGGCATGCATTTTAAAGCCATCTCACCACGAAGCAAATCCCCCTTTTCTTTCTTGTTTTCATGGGCTCATTTGGAAATACGTTCATTTAAAAAAAATAACAACCAGCTTCCTTTCTGCCTGTCACACTGGGAAGCTCCAGTGCTTGCTTCTGCATCCACATCGCTCTTTTCCCCTCAGACCAACTCGAAGGTCACTTCATTTATGAAAAAGGTCCTGAATTTTCCCATCCGAAAGTGAACATTTTTGTTTGTTTGTTTGTTTGTTTTCTGGTCTCTGAAGGATAATAATTGTATGATTTCAGTCATATGCGGGATATACAACAGAAAGCAAGAAATGAACCAACGAAACTGGCACAGAACCACAGTGTAGCCGTTTCCAGAGGGGAAGAGGGCTAGGGGGCGGCTGCTGAGGCTACAGGGGGCTAAATGTATGGCCACGGAACGAGGCGAGACTTGGGGTGGTGAGCACACAGGGTCATAGAGCAGGGGTCGGGAACCTATGGCTCACGAGCCAGATGTGGTTCTTTTGATGGCTGCCTCTGGCTCGCAGACAAATCTCTAATAAAAGAAATAATAAGGTTAAAAACATAAGGTCTACTGGAAAGTTCTGTCCGTTTTGGGATAGAACAAAATACAAATTTTTCTTACCGTCAATAAACTTTATTAAATGATATAATTGCCATTATTATGAAGGATTTCTTGCCAGCGTGAGGGCAATGTGTATATCCCGTTTTCGAAAAATGTTTTAGCTTTTGATGCAAAAAATGGAACCAGTGTTTGTTTGTTTGATATCTTCTTTGTTTTTG